>NC_085004.1:21168591-21468591 GCF_963854185.1 Sardina pilchardus | reverse complement strand
AAATTTGGCAAATAAGCGAAGATTTGTCTGAAGATTTGTTTCTTCCCAAGCACAATGTACACTGTATGATGAGAGTACCATATCAGGCACACACAATGATTTCTTGCTGCCTGAATTGATAGTCTCACACATATTTTTACGACTATAAAATGCACAAATATAGCATTAAAACAGTGAACATTAAAACACCATACCATCAGTCTCAGTCAAAGAAACTAATATATGTGCATATCCTAAATAAGGTGCCTGCACAATAACAGTAGATCCTTATGTGCCTTCAGGAATTATCCCTGACAAAAAGCCAGTGTTCGTCTATTTGGCAATGATCAGCAAAGATGCCTGGGAACTATTTCTTTGTTTCTCGACATCCAAGAGATGGAGTTTTTCATTTGATTTCCCCCCCAACCATTTTCATTTGATCTGATTCCAACAACCCCATGTGGTTGAACGTGAAATGGATACATGGATCTGACAATCTTATTACAGCTCTCACGTCGGAGCACTCTGCCTTGCTATTAGATAGTGTCTACAGTGCTCTGCCCCAAAAATGAAGTGTCAGTGTGCAATTTAGCTGTTGACACCAAATGGCTATAAGCCATACTAGATTTAAAGCGCCAGACCAAGACATTGCTGATGAAGGTTAGATGTCTTCATGCTCCCAGCAGTAAATTGCAAGTCTGCCCAGCCCTAAGGCTTTTTGGTTCCAACCGAGCAGCGCTACCTCCTGTGATTACCACCAGTTCAGCACAGTCTGGGGAAATCGGATCAATGACTGGGGCAGTGTTCATTTGCTCATGTGACCACCATCAGCAAATAACCAGAGCCCAAATGAAAGGCTAGGTTATTTGCAGAGCTGTGTCTAGCTGGATCTGCTGTTATCAGCACTGTTTGCAACAACGTCCTTCCCAATCAAGTCTCCTCTGATCCTAAAATAAATAAACAATTTGCAAGGACAGGCATTGCCTGCAGAGAATTAAAGCAGTGAATGCAAAGAATGGACTCTGACTTGCAATGCTGAGGAATAAAGCAATCTAATTTGAGTGTCAAGTTTATAATGGTGTTGATGAATGTCTTGGGGTAGAACAGAACACACACAGGAACAAGACTGGAGACTACCATAGTCAAATAAGGCTGCTGCAAAACCTATGCACTATAAACTATGACAAATCTGGGTGGTAGAAAGAGGAGCTACAACCAAAAACTGAACCTGGAATTGGAAAAATAACTCGAGGAGGAACACTGGCGTTTTAAAATATATATTGTCAAAGACATTCAACATGGAGTTAGTGAAGTTGGCACAATAAAAAAACAAGCTGATAGAATTTCAGAGGAAGCAAAACGTTAGATAGCCTGGCTAGCGCCTACCACTTCCCAAATGAGACGTGGTCTGGCAACCAGACGTTTATTTTCCCGTTTCACGTTTATTTTTAAAATACCTAGATCCGTTTATTGGGCACCATGGATGTCTATCAAATGTGTCTGTGCATAGCTAATCATAGTCTTGCTTTCTCCCCTGTTCTGTGATTGGTCGCCAACCTCAGGCGAAAATTTGGGTGTTAGTTTCCAGACTGCCATAGCAGCATGAATGAAATCACCGCGCAAGGCAGGATGGGAACACCCAGGCTAAACGTTAGAATAAAGATAGCCCTAAATGATCCAAACTCCATCAGTTGAAAAAGGCAATATGCTTAAATTGTGTTAGCCTCTGAAATGTGTGATGTTGGGTTTATGATGCACAGATTATATGATGTCATTCTTATTATGATGAGTCTGGAGTATTCATGTAGATCTTATTATCTGACATACAAGTAGAAAGCATGACAGTAAATTAATAAATATTTTTTGATTAACTGAATTACACACAAGAGTAATATTGTTATTACTCTGTGCTTACTTTGCATTGTGTTTTTATGTAAATGCTTCAACTTTCAAATCTGCAAAAGCAGATGTTTGTCATCTTTCACCCTTTGCACAATGTTAGGAAATCCACTGGGACATTTTTTTGTGAAATTGCAAAATCAGAGCCCTAATGATCAAGTTTAGTGTAATGGATCATCGTAAGAGGACTATAAGGTGATTTCACGCTGTCCAATAAATCACGTTAAACGTTTGGGGGGTGGGGTGGGGGGGCTTAATTTTTAACTGAGTAAATGTGCAATTTGTGAAAAGATGTTAAATTAATTCATTAGATAGCACACATGATTAAAGGAGTTTTTGCCGAATGCTTTCTCATCTGGTAAACCTGCTAATAAGTGGACGATGAGTGTTTATCTACATCACATTTGGAAAATTGTACAGAAGTAATTCCAAGTGTCACTTCTGCATTAACCTTGCTGGATTTGGTCTGATAGCATCACATAGGCGCAATTTCCCTTCTCCGAGGGCTGCCGTTTCTGCTCAGCTGCTTAGCCTCCAGGATTTTCACTTTTTGCTGCGGAGGCAGGATCTACAAGGCATAGACATCGATCCGGCGCAAGATGATTTCCCATTGATCGCGGCACTGTTTGGAGCTGCCGTGCAGTAGTTTATTACCCGCTCGCAATGCTGCAGCTCAGGGAGGCAAGTCCAATAATGGCTGTGGTACGGCCAGACAGGGCTAGAGCTCCACTGGCAATCTCCGGCTTTCCCTTACAAACCCACCGGCTTCGGGCGGTACAGCCCAAATAATCCATCACTCTCACAGACACTCTGTAATGACAAAGATTCCCATAAAAGAGGGGGTGGCGGCCCACAAAAGCAGGAGGCGCTGGATAGAGAGGGGGGAGAAAAAAATTAATTGCCTCCTCTCACTCTAAAGCTCTGCCCACACAGAGCAAGGCACCATCAAGCACAGAAAAGATACATAAGGATATCATCTAGTCGGAGTGCATAGCTGTTCACACAAAGAAAAAAGCCAGTCTCCGTGGGGAAATGAATTCTGTTTCATTTTAACTTGTTTCTTGCCTCGCAAATATGTGGCTTGTGACTGCAGCTATTTCGAATGACTCCTCTTGCCTGAAACCACGGTCTGTGCCAGTGAGGTAAACAGAGGAGTGTTTCTCTCATTTCTCATGTCTCTGTTCCCTTCCCACATTCCCAGCCTCTGCAGAGGCTGTCTCCTCCATCGCGGACAGCGGAATATATCCCCAGCTCACTGGAAGAAGGGGAATAATTAGGTTTCAGTGACAGCCTCAATGTGATTGTGCTTGGCTTTGGTGCATAGGCAGAGCCTGTCAAGGAGAGCTTCCTCTAATAAGGTTTCACATGGTCTCAGGTAGCCAGCAGGCTTTGGCTTTGCAAGAGCCAGAGAATAAAAAAAACACAGATGACAGGAACGGAGTTAATTCATAAAGGAATCCATGTTTATTAACTGCAGATCAGCACCCGGTTCAGAAAAAGAATGCCTATTCTACCGACAACCCGAGCCTTGCCTGAGCTATTAAATATTACATTCAGACAGAAATACTCTACAATGGTGGAGTGAAATTCTAAGCTTGTCTCACACAAGGGTGCAATGCCTTTGATCCTTGCTATGTATCATTAGATAGGTTGCATAGATTGCAAACGTACTAGTTAAAAGTAATGTCACATCAAACTGAAGAAGATGTAATTTCCTTATCAGGCAATTACTTTATATGTATTTTCCTGTAGCATGTATTTGGCATGTAAAGCTGTAATCATAACACGCCACTGAGTCCACTGAGGTCTAGTTCATTTTGACTGCCGGCAATAAATATCTTCCCATTAAGTAGGGATGTCAATTTCAAAACGGTTTGTGAATGTTCCATCCTAGGTCAATACATTTAAAACACCCGACACCAACATGCATGCATCTTTCACTTTGAGTACAAGGCTGAAGGGAGGGAAGCATGCACATAGTTATGACATTCTGCAAGCTTGAATGGTTCCACAGTCACCTCTGCTTGCTGCTTCCGTAGTCAAGATGCACAAACAAAAGGACACCCGTATGCACACAAGCATACACACACACACCCACGGACACAGAATCCCAGAAGAGCTTGACCAGGCATACAAGGAGGATAGCAGTACATGTGCCCCTGCTACAGGGACATAGTAGATTTACAGCCCTGTCCCTAATACGGCATGACACTAATCAATTCTACCTGCCACACAGGGTTTGAGGCTGGCTGAACTAGAGAGAGCCACCGAGAGGATGAGATCGCCCCCCATCCCCCTCTCTTCCCCTCTCTCCCTCCCCAAGGTGAGGAAGTGCCTTTGTATCTTTACACAGCCTGGGAATATGCACAAAGAGGAGAAATCTCTCAACAGTCACCCGGGTCGGCCATACTAATGGACCAAACAGGGAAAACAGATTAATTCAGCGGTCGTTAATAATCCGGAGGCTGCTCCCCTCCACCGAGATCATTCATCACCTGCCGCCATTCTCCCTCTCTCTCCCTCTCTCGCTCTCTTTTGCTCTGTGAAAGGACCCCTGAGCAGGGGAGGAGACAGGCAGGTCTACTACTGGTGCTGTGACCCTGAATCTCTTCAAAGCCATCACCATTTCTCAGCTGAGAGAGCCCAGAGTGCAGAGACAAATGCTAGCGTACCTCTGGGGAGGGGGAAAAAGGAAAAAACAACACACATACACACACGGATCCTAGAACAGGAACATATCTATTGAGAAAACAAATACCATGACGCGAGTAAAATAAATCCATTCCCATTCACTCCTCATCTACATCATTTTTCAAAGACCATCAATGAAAATAAGCTACACGCGTGTCCATGCGATCCTGTCTCCTGCCCAAAGGCTGTGTTTACCTTAAGGAGATAAGCAGCGCAATGGTGGCCGTGGCAACTAATTCTCATTTATCCATGCCGCACTCCAAGTGACAGGATATTATTGCTCCCTTATCATTAATTAACAAGGGCTGGAGTACACACAGCATTTCTATCCACATCTCTCAGCGCTGTGCTCTTTTCCTCCTTATATTTCATTCCTCCTGTCTGAGGAAGGATGCGGGGATAGAAGGAGAGAGAGGAGGGGGGGGGTTCATTAGAAGGCAAAGCTCAGAACAGAACTGTCTGGCAGAGAGCAGGGGGAATAAATTGAGCCTGATCTAGTACACTGCATTTTGAGGAGGCCCCTGGATTAGCATATCTGTGCAGCGGTCCAGGGGGAGAAATGTGTCAGGGCTGACAACTAGCTGAATGTCTTCGGGAAAAAAAAAAATTCCTCTACTGACACTGCTGCGGGCACTCTCTTCTTTTCTCTTCTGCTGCTGCTACCTCCTCTCCTCCCCTCCCCTCCCTTCCCCTCCCCTCCTCTCCTCTCCTCAGCCTGACTCGTCTCATCTGCCATCTTTTCCTCTCCTCTGCTTTTCTCTTCTCTGGCAGCCAGATATTGCTGCAGCCTGGTCGGGGATGCTTTAAGGGCGGGAGCTGCTTCTCCCTTGGCAGTGCAGCAGAGCAGGCAGCAGCAACAGCAGGGCTTGTTTAACGGTCAGCTCAAGTGCAGAGCTGGAAGGAAGAAGGGAGAGAGAAACGGAGAGAGGGAGGGAGGGGGGGAGGGAGGGAGAGAGGGAGGGAGGGGGGAGGGGGGAGGCGAGCTGAAGCTTTCCCGCGGTGCAAGGGCAAATGAAGACATCTGTGTGTGTGTGTGTGTGTGTGTGTGTGAGTGTGGGTGTGAGTGCGAGAGAGGGAGACTGAGAGGAAAGCGAATGAGCAGTGTGGGTGGGGGAGGGGGCCGAGGGTTTGCAAATGTCATTCATGTGAAAATGTGTGTTTACGAGTGTCCACCGTATATGGTTGCAGATAACTGGCCGGGCTCTTTTTTTAAATGACCAAATCGTCGGGCGCTCTATTTAGACATGGTCAGAGCACTCTCGGCTTGGCTCGCAGTCTGTGATCACAATGCCAGCAGCCAGGGGGGAAGGCAATGCTGCAATGCCTGGCATCTGACACCCACATTTCTCCCATCCCCCCCCCTCCCCTCCCCAAGCCCTCCCCTCCAATCCCTCTGTCCTCTCCTCACTCACATGAAAGAGAGCCTGTGATGTCTCACGGGAGCCTACACACAGTGTGGGCGCGCACACACACGCCGCACGAGAACGAGAGAGAGGGAGAGAGGGAGGGAGGGAAAAGGAGAGGGGGGGGGAGAGAGAGAGAGAGAGAGAGAGAGAGAGAGAGAGAGAGAGAGGGAGAGAGGGAGAGGAAGGGTGCGTGAGGCTCCTGGCTGTTAGCTCGCAGCTTTCACTAAAATCTATTACAGCCCCTGACACTTAACTAGAAAACTATCTTGGGAGTGCTGTGGCAATGTAATAGACACATAATAACAGAAAAAGACAGAGGAGGAGAGAATGCCGTCCCCGTTTCCATTTTTCAATCCGTGGCACGCACGCTCGTGCTTACACGCCAAACCACGGCAGTCTTGATAATCTTTTTCTCTTTTGCCTTTTATTATTTTTTTATTCCCTACCATTTCGCCGTCTGACATTAAACAGTCAACTGCCATCTGAGCACGATTTCAAACAGTGAATTTCAAACAATGCCTGAGTGGCTCACAGCCATTGTGCCTGGATGATGGGACCTTCAGAGGATGTCAGAAAAAAAAACGACAACCCCCACCCCACCTACCACCACCACCACCACCACCACCCCCACTGCCTCTCACTCACAGACCTGAGGAGAGGGCAAGGAGGGAGGATGCAGAGGGGCAGAGGGAGGAAGGGGGAGAGAGGAAGTGGTTAATCTGGCACCCATGTTGCCTGCTCAGCATGCTGCAGGCGGAGTGACATTGATCCACTCGCTGCCGTCCATCCGTCTGCCTGACAAAGGTAACAGGATTGTTCATAAAAATGGAAATCGACTCGGGGCTTCCAGTCCTCAGCGAATAATGCCAGGCGCTAGACAGAGTTGTTCAGGAATATGTCAAAACACAAAATTAGAGCCTGATAAAAATGCATTGAAATTCCAACACATCAGTCACTTGAAAATGTAGCCTCTTGAATTGCACAGATATTTTCCCAAAACATGACATGAATATTCTGGCCGAGGTATATGAGAAAATAAGGTACGGTACTATGAAAACACAGTTTTCAATATGGCACAGAAACCACACCAAAAAGGCTCTTAGCGTTTGAGGTCCTATTGGCTGTACATCAGACAGACCAAACTGTACGTGTGAGAGAGGGTACATATGCTTGCGTGCGAGGCGGTCAGGTTAATGGCGGGCGGGGCGGGCACAGGCGCATGTGGCCCTGCATACAAATGGTACGCACGACCACGCTGCGCATTAGATGACTTAAAGGGTTAACGATTTAATCTGGTGTCTGGACTAGCAAAGGGCAGCTGCTACTGGGACGCTTAACTGTACGGAGCCCCATGCACAAGCACATCCGCAATAAAGCCACACACAGTATCATCCCCGATGTAATCGCTCAGACAAAAGGCGCTAACCTCAGCCCTTGCCTGCCAACGGCGCGGGTGGGATGCCAACAGCAGCGGCAGCAGCATTCGGCAACGCGAGTGGCAGAGAGTAAGCATTTTGATTCCCAGAATCCATCATTTTCTAAAAGTGGCCTGATGCTTAATCAATGCCCCCACCAGGGCTCCCTATCCTTGGTTCGGAGCCACAGAGGAATGCTAGTGGTTGCTCCATCAAATGAGATTGATTTTTTTTTTTCGCTCTCTCTCTCTCTCCCCTCTATCGAACGCATCCAACTTTTCAGGGCAGCGCCCCCCCCCACATCCCCGCTTCCCTCCCTTATTCATTGGAGGCTCTGTCATTATAGTGTGTCTGTGAGAGAGTGATAGATTAGTTGGGTTGAACATGGAGAGCGTCCTCCACAGACGAGGAAATAATTGCTGTAAAAGCTTTCTCCCATTCCACAAAGCAATTTAGCTCCTAGCAGCGGCATGTAGTGCTTTACTGATGTAATTACTGATGTGGACTATGTCTTCATTTGATAAGGCAATATATGAAGGACACTTGCACGCAGTATAAAACAGACCGCAAGTCTTTTTAGTCGAAAATGTCTGTGTATCGGAAATAATGCCTCATGCAAGCACTGTAATGGCAGGGAATGACAAATATCCCCTTAGTGGCAATATGTTTATGAAAGACTAACACAAAACGGTGGAGCGCCGCAGTAAAAATCTGCATCTTTATCTTAACTGAACATATTCTCCATTTTCCCTTGGCACCTGGGGAGTAAGAGGACCTGGTGGCACACTCATTAAAAGGAAAGATAATACACAAACAGTGTGGTTGAAACGGTTTCAAATCAAAGCACTCTTCCAAGTGTGTGGGCGCTAACACAAAAAGTAGGTCATTTCAGGTCCTTGAAAGCAAGCCATAAATTAAAGTGGTGCGCTAGATAATTATCAGAGGGGTCTGCTTACTGAAGGGGGGGTGGGGTGGTAGTTGGGTGGGGGGGGGGGGGGGGGTATGGGATTGTGGGATAGATGGCGTTCACAGAAGCCCACTCTTTATTCCACTCCCTACCCCCACATGTGAGTCCGAGTCCAGGTTGCTTTTGTGGGCAGGAGAGAGGAGGCAGCGGAGTGACGGGCGGCAGCAGGGAAGAGCTGAGCCTCTTTGGGCAGCCCCCTGGAAAGATGCCAGTCTGCCGTCACAAGCCATTATACACACACAGCCAACTGGAGCCAAAGAACTCCGGCAGGCAGCGCACACCACAGTGAGTCAGGCCACCGCGTTCCCAAGGGGCAGACTCAGAGGCACTAAAAGGCTTGATTATGAGCTGAAAAACGACATCAAAAACTACAGCGGCAGCAGATGGGCACGGGGATAGTGTTGCCGTGGACTCGGATCGTTTGGCCTTCTCTATTCAGCAGAGGAATGGCCTGGAAAAAAAAATTGACATGAGCTGCAGGAAACCACAACTGTGGCAGCACTACAAGTATACCACATTCTGGCGTTTAAGCGCAGGCTGATCAATCATTTGATCAAAAAAAAAGAAAAGTGACACTTTGGTCAATAAATTTCCAAAACGATTTCAACCGCAACCGGAGCTCCGCACTGTCCAAGACAAACTCCCTTTGGCTGATCGGTGTAGTGTGAGGCAAACACGGTGCCCCTGTAACAAGAGTTGAGTGTGCTGTGTGCTGTGTGCTGTGTGTTGAGGGAGTACATGGGGGTTGGTGCAGACGCTGATTAAAGAATGGCTTTAGCAGCAGACTAGAGACTGGAGGCTGGAGGAGGCTCATGTCCCAGGGCTCCCATCCCCCAACCTCTGGCACAAAAGGTGGCGCGCTGCCTCCCACGGACAGGATTATCCTGTTGAGATGAGGCTGATCCCGGGCTGAGACAGTTACAGGAACCACCACAGAGAGTAAATACACCACTCCGCAAAACAACACGGCAACAAACATATCGCTGCCGTCTGTGGCCATACCAGAGATATGAATCAGGGCAAAATAGTGTTATGTAAAGCAGCAACAAGACTTCTAGTTGCTTCTAGTGTATTGGTGGACCATTTCAAACAACAGAGTGGCCATACATTTTTAAGATTGGAAGGCTTGCAAAACCTCCTACTCTAAAGAATTTGCAAAATAACATCCTAAAACCTACATTTCACCATCAGGATATTAATGATGGAACGTACATGAATACAACTTATAAGATACAGCTAACTCTAGCTAGCTAGCTTGCTAGCTTCAGAACATATTTGTCCATCACTTCACTGGCAAAAGATAATCTGTAAATGGTTGAGATGATTCACATTTAAATTCTAGCCATGTAAATTTGATCCTACAAGGCACTCACTAATACCCTGATTTTGCTGTCAACAGTACATGTCATCAAACTAGCTTCATAAAAGATTCATACTGAACTGGTGCAAAAGCCCCAAACACTTCTAAATATACTCTCAGAGTACATGCATCCAGCACAAGACTTAACTCTAACCATGAGGAATAACTGCCTCAAATGTATAACAAGCCGTCAAAGCCTTTGCAGAAAATTAGTTCTGCAGATACACCACTATCCACGAGTAATAAAATGTTGCTCTATAAAGCAGTCTTTTCTTGTTGGCTCATTTCTAGGCTATTGTTTTCCCTTGCTTTTGTTTCCACCCTCTTCCGCTCCCCATCAAAGCCAATACACAGAAACCCCAGTAACGACATGGGCTCAATATGCATATCATTATGATCTTGAAAGGAGACTGACGCTTGCAGCAGGTGGAAAAATTGATTTATAGTACCAGCAATTTCCTCCCCCATCACTAATGCACTAATCAAATTCTGGTTCTCTGACTCGGCTGCAGTCTGAGCGTTATGGGATTTGTGTCAGCAGCACAGCTTGCAGTACTCTCTCAAACATGCTGGAGCACATAAAAAAAATAAAACGGAAAAAAAAGTTTAATTATACCCGTCTCCATCTGTGGTCATACTTTTGTAATACAGAAAAGAGAGACAACAGTGCTTGCTTGATTGCTAAAATTCAGTTCCTATGGCCACCATTCACTGGTGGATGTTGAAGGGGAAGCTCTCTTTGATGATTCAAGCTTAATTAGAGAACGGGAATGCCTTCAACACTGGCCTGATTGTAGTTGACTTTTAAGGGAAATTCCTGTCACATCTCAAAGCCTCTGCAAAGCAAACTATCCTTTCATTGAACTCGGGGCCCGTAGCCGCGGTTTGACTTGAGCAGCGATAGTGACGGCACAAAGAATCGGCAGGCACATCAGTGCTGTGAGAGCCTCTTATCGCCCGCTCACAAGATAAAATTGCTCGAACATACTTTTCACCGCGGCGCTCAAAAGAGAAATGTATTAGTTCACCTTGAAAAGGGGGCTGAGCCTTGTCTTCTTTGTTATGCACTTCCAGTAAGGTTTTCAAATACCAGGAGGAGGATATAAGGCATGAATGCCAAAAACACTGAAGTCTGCATATCTAATTAGAGCACTCTCTGAGGTAGGATTCGACATGACCACACAGAGCAGGCGGGAACAGCTTGTACTCTTCTCGATTTCCTTTCATGGAATCCCCCTCAGTGTGGTGTCCAGCGCCTGTGAAGGGCGTCAAACAGAGAAGTGAGCTCTCCGATGACACCGCCCGTGGAAAATTCGGGAGACAAAATATTATGAAAGAGATAGTGCAGGATTTTTTCATTGTGGCACGTAATCGTGCCGTCAAATCTTGACGGTCCAACGAGGCTCGGCCCAGCCAAGGTCTGTGTCTTATCTACGGAGACTGGGATGCTGGCAGTCTGCTGGATTGCACAGAAGCCACATGTGTCTTAGCAATCTGTACTTGGCCCAGTGAACCTGCGAGCTAATCTGACAACAATCTCTTCTGCGGCAAAAGATATTTCCTATGTGGAGGCATATGTGGGTCAAGGGGGGGAGGAAAATGGGAGTAAGCGCGTGACAGGTGTGTGGAGATTTTAGGTCCCGGGGAATGTGTGTGACCGTTGTGCAATTTCAAAAATGCATGTGGGCGCAAAAACAGTCTTGAAGGGTCAATTTAAAAAAGCTGTCATTTAGAAGCTATAAAACACTGAGACCTACTGGCTATTATTGCCTACACAACTGTATACACGAGTGGTGGGGGCCATCACTTAATGTCTGTGCCTGATTGCTGCACATAATATTTACTGGGGGCTTGGATGAGTGTCTGGGCTCTCTAGCAATTTACGGCATGTCGTGCACACAAGGTACCTGGTTATCGCATGTCTATCTCCCTGCACTCAGGATCTCTGCTTGCCTGCTTGCAGCGAGAAACATGTGCTCTTTGGGTCTCCTCGGCGGCTATGATGTGCTAATGCAGTATTCATGGAAGGGCACGAGGGAGAGCACGGGACTTAAAAGCTCAAACTTCCCAACGTTGATCAGAGCTCAGCTGTGCCCTCCCACCCTCTCTCTCTCTCTCTCTCTCTCTCTCTTACTCTCTTTCACTCACACTCACTCACTCCTTTCCTCCCTCTCTCTACCGTTTTTTTTCTCTCTCTCTCTCTCCCTCTCTAAAGCATTCATTTTTAATCAGAGCTTAAATGGCCATCTTGGCAGAGGTTGGGAGCAATGAGTCAAGGGCTTTTGCCTCGAGTAGAAGTGATGTAAATATATTTAAAGGGAGATGAACACAAAAATAAACAACAGTCAAAGAAAAACACAAGAAGGGTTTTGCCTCCTGCCATCAGGCGAGCCAAATCAAATAGATACCCGAGATCATTTGTCCCATCAGCTGTTTGGTGTCTGAACCAGCTGTAGGCCAAGTTGTTCTTACTGTATTCGCTTTTTTTAGGAATTGAATGTCAGTGCAAATATTACGCCCCATTCAATGTGTGTATTCATGTCATCCTGTATTATTTAATGTTTTACGTAATTATTATGTGTGTATGGGTGATGATACTTGTTGTGAACCAATTTGCCCCTTGGGGGTTGGAGATTATCCAATCCAGTCTAAAAGTATACTTATCATAAGAACAAAAATAGATAAATCTAATTATGCAAACCTCGACTAATGTAAAACGTTCCACTGTACCCACTTTGTCAGCTTATTAATAATTTTGCATGCTTTCACGTTCAAAACCCCGAAGGACCCTCATTAGATACATGTTTTGCTGACTGTCAGTCCTGACACGGTCTGGACATTGATGCCAAACTTACTTAGGGAGCAGTCTCTCCCATGCTCCGTGTTTACTTCTGACAGATTCCAGGAGCATAACGACATGGCTTTCCAATGTCGCTCATCATCAATGCTAGCTGTTGGCCAAGGCATGGATTCGTCCAAAAACAATGTTCTAAGGATTGTCCCGACATGCTATCAGTATCACAGATATGGCAGGTTTGCCTGTTCTGCAAAATAGATTAGGAACAGAAAACATAATATGCTGACGATATTATGAGTTGTAGACTGCTTTTCCCTGGAAACGAGGGAGGCAAATTAAAAGAGGATTACAGTTACATGTCAGTCAGCACATTGGATATTTGTTTCCTTTTCCCTTTTCCTGAATGCCTTTAATTTGTCCTCTAACTAACATTCTCAGACAGTTAGGCATAAGATTCTAATATTCCAACGATCTACTCTGTCGAAGGAGTTTTTACAAGGTCACTATTTTACCCAGACTGTTAATACTCTACGTGGAGTGAAATGACGATTCCTTTTAAAATGTAGATTAGTTAATTTGTTGAGTTCAGATAGTGCTTAGTGCTGCAAAACAAGGGCGGTATACACCAATATGGTGACATTTCTTTCTGCTGACATTTTGCTGCATTCAAAATGTCAGCTTCTAAGTGGTTATGATTGAAGGGCAATTTTTGATCCACAAGGGCACATTTTGAAAGGTGTAGTTTTGTGACTGGAGACACACTCAATTTCCTTGTTGAAGCCCCTGACTCCTTATTACCAATAAATATTATCTCCCAAATAAATACAAATGGTTGCATTCTATTGCACCATCATACTGTAGCTCCTGAGTGCCTTGCAAAGATCCATCTTTCACTGCAGTCATTTTCATTTCACACAGAGAAGCACTGGATCCTCAACAGCACAAACATCATACATTCAACACTACAAGCATCACACATTCAGACAACTCCATCTGTCAACTCCATTCAGGCTTAGTTTGGAGTTGGAGCAATTCCACCACAGCATAGGTCATTCAGCAGGGACCTCGGCCTTCAATGCCTCTTTCAGAGGTCCAGCTGCATGGCTCCTCATCTATAAAGTGCCCCTGGACCTCGGGCAACAGGGCGGCTGTTCCGCATTTGTTGCTCTTTTTCTCCCAAGAGCTCGAGGTGCCTGCACTCGCTGACTGCATGGTATTATTTATTTACACAGTCGGCTGGTCTGACCCACACTTGTAATGAGTGGCTGGGGCATTGGTCCGTTTCCATTCATGGCTAAATGTCAGCCAAGCTCCTGGATCACTGCTCAACCATTCCACAGCCACACAGGTTTGTTTGCTTGGTCATTACAGTGCCTGTGAAACCTGGCCTTCTCCCTCTTTGACTACTGGTACATCCCACACTGTTTCCACGCACACACACACACACACACACACACACACACACACACTAACACACACACACTAACACACACACACACACACACACACACACACTAACACACACTAACACACACACACACACACTCTAAATTTAGTCCGACAAGCGCTGCATAAGAGGTGGCACATTGCTGATGGAGGATCACAGAACCACACTGTCCACGGAAAATGTTTTAGTTAGAGGGTGAGGAGAGGCAGCCTGATGTCTTGTCTGGAAATGTGCTTTGGCAGGGAAAATGTTTTTGGATCCACAGGTCTCGCTGGGCTTGACAGACCTATGCTTGGAAAAACAGTCTTTAAATGCACTTCCATGCCCTCGGCTCACAGTTGAGTGAGCTGTGAAAAAGTTTCTTCTTTTTAGCACTAAAACCTGAGCAAATAAACACACTGTACTCATGCTACCTTTCCTAAAAACTAAAGCTCTCCAACTGTGTAATATAAGAGCTGTCGACAGCCAAATCCCCACTTCCTCAGCCATGATATTCAACAACAACAACAAAAAAAATTGATCCTTCACACAAACAATTAACCACTCCAGTAGACAAAAAAAATGATCAATGCCAGATTGAGATAATAATAACAACTGATGTTGGGAAAAAAACATGGATGAATACTCTGCACACATATCAGATCGCTCGCTCGCTCGTTCTCTTCCTCTCAGAGGAGCACTCCATTTAAGTGGTGAGAAACAACGTCTTTGCAATCCCCATATGATACAGCCATAAGCTGAGCCGGAGGACTGAGGGTGACCCTGCGGTGGTGGAGCAGCTGCTGCCTGCTGGCTCTCCTCTTCGCCACATGAGTGGCTCAGCCTGCTCTCTGATGCTAGCCATTAGCTGTGTGATAGATCTGTAATAAACATGGGCTGTCACCTCTGAAGCCTGCCTCACATTTCCTGGGTAATATATACTGCTACCCTCTCCACATAACCGCCAGCCAGACACCCCCTCCCTCCCTAATTCAACGAACCCCCACTCACTCCCCCCCCCCCCCCACACACACACACACACACACACTCACACAGAGCCAACCCAATTCCCCATCTCTCTACTTCTCTCCTCTCTGGTTCACCAGACCTGAAACTGTATTTCAGCAGCGCAGCCTCCACAGAGCACAAAATCCCCCCACCACGACCTCAGCAGCCAAGATGGCCCTGGAAAAATGCATGAATATAAAAAAGGAATCCATGAATAAATCAAGAGCACTTCCCTTCTTCTCATTTTTTTTTTTCTCTTTCCACCCCCTCCCACTCTCCCGGAGGAGCAGGATGAGTTCGAGAGAAGAGAAAGAAGGGGAAAAAAAGGAGAGAGCAGAGAGAGACAGAAAGAAGAAGTGGTGGTGGAGGTGCAAAGGAAAGGGAAGGGGGGGCGGGGGCGGCGTGAAAAAAAAAGCCCATCGCTGAAAAGGAGAAAGAGGCGAGAATGTTAGTCAATTGAGCACACGAGTTGCCGTCCCCAGACTCCAGTTGGCTAAGGTAACCGGGAGGTGACGACTGCACAGACGCTGGTTACCGGAGCACGCCAGCCACGGCTCCTCGGCTCCACTGCGGCACTCGAGCTCTCTCCCGAGCTGCCACCGCGCCGCTCACCCACATGCGCACCATCTGACGGTGAACACGCATGCATATTTTACAGCTCTTTGATATCTACTTTGGAAATTCAAATCTGGTGCTCACATGGCAGCAGGGAAGCGCCTTGAACTGTGCGCCGACCAAACACACTTATTCACAGCTCTGATGATCAGGGTTCCTTGTCTTCAGGCTATGGCTGTTTTAACACATCTGCTTATTTTATCTTATTTCTTTTTTACTGATACAACATTGCCGACATTGATATGCCCCTGGAATTGAAAAAACGTCTCCGATCGATTTATAATTATCACAGAGAGTGCACAGGAGCAAGGACACCCAAAAATGATTTTTGAAAATATGACAGAAAGAGATGAGTAGAGAGCCGTGGCACGTATTAGAAAAAAATCAGGCTCAATAAACCAAATGTGCTTCAAGTGGGCAAAGTCAAACGGACAAGAGCCCGCACAAATTGGCAGAGGGAGGTTGTCAGACCTGCATGGCAAGGAGGAGAGCTCGACAGAGAGCTGTGATGACTTGAGGCATATTGATTCTGGTCAGGAAGGAAAAGGGAAGGGGGGAGGGTTGATATGGGGTGATGTAGAGGTGGTGGAGTCCTGGTGGTGGGTGGGAAGGGGGTGGGGGGTGCCGAGGAACAACCTTTAGCCTTTAAAGGGGCAGACGCCTGACAGAATCGCTGACTCGAACCTGCAATATTCACACATGGGTGCAGCCACTTATCAAAGCTGCCTGTGATGGCTCTTTGCGGCAGAGGGTGACCTTCACTGCCGAGGCGAGCAGCGAGGGGGAAGAGACAGAGATACCAGGAGCTCAATCAGCTAGAAAGCCCCCAGCGCACAGGCTCCTTAAATGGGGTCTCATTAGCCTGCCGAATGTAAATTTTTATTGCCACATAATAAAAGACCACTAGCCTCGCGCAATTTTGAATGTCAGCAGCTCCTACTGACACGAGGGAGGATGGGAAGAGATAGGTCTGCCGCGCTGGGAGCCAGACGTATGATGTTTCAGCGCGATATTTTAAACGCTCTTCAGAAATCCTTTAGCGGGCGTATATTGAGAGGCTATTAGCCTTCCGTTGTGGCTCAATTTACTCACATAGCCCCCAGTTGTTCTCAGGTTAAGGTCTGGAGGTCAGGGGTTAACCCTGCACATTCGCAAGCCTGCCTTTTTTTCTCCTCCCACCCCCTTCTCACAAGCTTGTGCATGCCTTAACTGAAAACATGCATCAGCCAAACAACCCTTATCCTTTATATCCCCTGACAGTACACTTGGAATTACGTGTAAAAAAAAAAAAAGAGGCAAGAAGAACAGCTCACAAAAGAGGAGAAGGAGAGAAAGGGAGAGGAGAAGAGCAGAGGTGAATAGTATTGGGACATCCCTGCGGTTCTTGTACAGCACAGCTGCACCCGGACACTGTGTCCAATCAGAGTTGGTGTAAGGTTCAGTAAGGTCTTGGGAGAGCCGAGGGAACCCATGGAGTCAACAGCCCAATTGAGAAATCCTGGCTTGAGTCATGGGCAAAATGGGTATATAGCCACTGATGACGGTAGAAAAAGAGCTGTTGGTGGTGGGGGGTGGGGGCACACAAATACAAAGAGCCCCTTCTAAGGTCTTGCTTTGTGTCTTGTGGTTTCTCGTTTGATAGAGAGTTTGGTTTCCTACTGTTAACTGAAAAGCACACAGTGGACTTTTGGTTTTATACCCCTACGAGCAGCTTGACAACTGCCAACCTCAAAAGAAAAGTTCTTTGTTCAGGAGATTCACATTGACATTAGGTGTGCTTTTTAAGGCTTTGTTTTGTTCAGCAAAATGTAAGTCAGCTGTAGGTTGGGTTGAACCCCATGTGCAAATCTGCATGAACTAGCATAATTCACAAAAAAACTATTAATTATGAGTACACAAAAAAACCAAAACTGGCGAATAGTGGTAATGGTGAACACCTTAAACTTTAGCTGGAATGTTATTAATTCAGCAATTTGCACAAAGATGATCTTACCTTACACAATGTATTAGTTACTGATAGGTTGAACCCCATGTACAAATCTGCATGAACTAGCATAATTCACAAAAAAAACTATTAATTATGAGTACACAAAAAAACCAAAACTGGCGAATAGTGGTAATGGTGAACACCTTAAACTTTAGCTGGAATGTTATTAATTCAGCAATTTGCACAAAGATGATCTTACCTTACACAATGTATTAGTTACTGAATATCACTAGCAGACTTGAATCTCAATATATAACCTCAAATTCAAATGAAAGAACTGAATGAAAGGTTTCAGTGTATTGGATGGGGGTGGATTCTAAAAGAAAAAATTGATTTACTGATTCCGATCAATATTCATTTAATACGAGTAATAAAATCACAAATCAATATTTGGATGTGTAAAACCTTCACCAGGACCTGATCTACGGAGAACCTGTTCACACTGAAATGGTTTGCAATTCACCTGGAGGGCCCTCACTCAGTGAAGGTGAGTGAACGGAACTATTTGCCAAGACCATTCATCAGCGACCGTAATGTTCCTCTGGAGGCAGCTACGTTATTAGACGTGTTTACTACTGAGAAGAGTAGGCAGCGCATAGAGAATACACTAAAGTGCTCGATTATGAATTAAATCATTAGAGCTAATACCCTTCACTGTGTTTCACATGGTCGACGGCATAGTTTGCCCACAGTGATCTAGCTACATACAGTAGCTACTATTAGCAATGTTAGTAATGTAGGGGATAATGAACGGCATGGCATTCGGTTCACAGAAAGTAATGCACGTTCAAAGTAGTAATACAGCGTTTACACCTCGTAATGGGAAATTCAACTAAGCAGTGGTATGAGCAACGCTAATGTTTCATTACCTGGAAAACTCTCTTACAAAGTTAATAGACCGTCTATACTGTATATTCTTTACTTTTGGTCACGTCTCTGATACACAGTTGTTGACTGCAAATGAATTGTGACAATCAACAGAACATATGTTTTCCTAGTGTTTGTTTATACTACTTGTCATAAATAAAAATGAGTGTAGGCTGCTTCGGGGCCCATTCTTAACATAAACATTCATATTTTCCTTAATGCTGAGAGGGTAGGCTACTCAGTGGCCAACAGTTTACAGCATTCTCTGAAAATAATTTCATATCCAAACGAAATTGGTAATGTCTAAAATATCCTTAACTGAATCCATATCGAATTGTATCAAATGGAATTAAAGGGGTGATAGAATGATTGTATAGGGTATTTCATGCTGTTCCTTAAGGTCTCTGAATAGGTTGTGTAATATTGGTTGGCCTTTGTGCTGTTCTATGCGCCCTAATGCAACCCTGGGAAATTGCCCTAGAATGAAACGAGAGGTTTTCTCCCTTTTATGGTATGCTCATGAATATTTTGATGTGCTTTGGACTGATTGGTTGGTTTACAACGAGCGAAGCTGCGGCGCAGAGACGCAACATGAGCAACAGCACTCACTGAAATAGCTCGAAGACATTAAGTGTTGAACCGTATATGTTTGATCCAGAATCAGAGGGAAAATCTGATGTAGAGCAACCAGTCACCCATAGATTGGAAATGACATGTTCAGAGTGGTAAGCTTTTTAAATTCAGGATTTACTAGAATTTACAACACTAAGCACTTCACGTTAGCTGTAATACTAGTGTAATACTCGCACCTCAGTGTCGTAGCCTAACCATAACGTTGTATTAGGTTTATTTTTAGCATTGTAAGCTGCATAACAGTTATTAATTTGCAGACAAACAAACGTTTAGTGTATGCTCGTGCAATGCCCGTCAAGACGTCCAGGTAGCGGGAAAGTCCGTAGCGAGTCTGTAGCGTGCAGTTCATATGTCTATAATGAAATGATTGCTGCTCGCAAGGAAAGTAGCCTAATTAAGCAATAAGCCCCGAGAGGCCGTGCGTTATACTGTATAATCGAACAGCTAAGGGGCGTTGTTAGGCACGACGCGAAGCGGAGTGCCTAAAACCCCCTTAGCTGTTCGATTATACAGTATAACGCACGGACTCGAGTGGCTTATTGCTTTTCTATAACGGTTACCACGTCGATCTAGAAAGATTTCATGAAACAAAGGCAGATCAACGAAAAAGTAACGATGTATTCATAGATAATCATTCTTCCGCCAAGAAATATATTCCCTCCATATGAATGGTTGCCAAGCAACAACAAGACGCAGCCACTGCTAGTTTTGTGCTAGCGCATTACTATAGAACGAAATGCGGTCAAGGTGTGTGTTTATCGTCCTATATACAACGGCATCGAACGCGATTCAGCCAATCATAATCAAGGACCGGAACTATCCGTTATAGAAACAGTAATTTCCTGCATACAAGCTGCATTGTGTATAAGCTGCAGGACCGTGTTTTATGCATGTTAAAAGAAACAAAACCATATTAAAGGGATAGTTCGGGTTTTAAGACACAAAGTTATATGGGTTCCCTGTCAGCAACGTTGTGCATCAGCACTGACTTACCCCCCGACAGCGTCCTGTGAGCCGAGATCCAGCCGGTTTTTTATCGTTTTTGATGCCGGACTATTTTCTTCAGCAAGTTTCTGGGGTCACGAAAGTAAAGTGTTTTTCTTCTCAAAACCATATGCGTTCAACAGAGTGATATATTTGCACCACAAAAACGTTGTCCAGCTGTCAGTAGCGCGCAGTGATAGGAATCGCGAAAAATAAGTAAGTGATAACGAGGTTTGAATTTTTCCTGGACAACGTTTTTGTGGTGCAAATATATCACTCTTTTGAACGCATATGGTTTTGAGAAGAAAAACACTTTACTTTCGTGACCCCAGAAACTTGCCGGACTACTTTCTTCAGCATCAAAAACCGGCTGGATCTCGGCTCACAGGACGCTGTTGCGGGGTAAGTCAGTGCTGATGCACAACGTTGCTGACGGGGAACCCATATAACTTCGTGTCTTAAAACCCGAACTATCCCTTTAACACCATATTAACTGCCCCCCTGTATTGACCTCATAGCTAAAGACATTTTGCAAAATCAATGTATAAGCCGCAGCTAATAGTCGGGAAATTACGGGACTTTCATTTTAGTCAGTATATTGTTACCGTACTCTCCTGCTGAATGGGTAATCTGATTAGTAGTTATCTATAATCTTTGCCATGTAGTAGTAATACTGTATGTGATCTTACAACAGGACGTCCAGTTAGCTGGGCAATCGCAAAAGCCTACTATTTCTGTAGTGGCAGTTTGTAGGTTATGGTCGTAGTGCTATTTATTTGAATGAAATACAGTCAGGAAAATGAAATAGCGTTAGCCCCCTTGCTAATAAACTGCATTGTAGCACATTCTACGTGATGCTAGATACTAATAATACTTATAGCTTGCAGGTGTGATGACCGTAGGGTTGGATCAGCCCCTCTTTTCCGTAACAGCAGCTTAGCAAATCCTGCTTTAAACTGTCAAGATTTTGAAAGCAAATGTTTTGAGCAAATGAACTGACAGTCGAACTTCGCTGGGATTTTCTGATAGACAAACATTATCCACGCCTGTTGAGTGTTTGGGTCCTTGGGAAGACCATGACAAGTCTCCGCTTTCTCTGCACAGCCTTACAGCCTAGAACACTGCATTTACGTCTGTGGCTCATTTTCGATATTCTTGAGAAACTGTCTGATTTATAATTCCTGTGGAAGTAAACTGAACAGCACACAGCTAAACTAGTGTCTGACATCTTCACGACCTCCGTTCATATTTCTGGGCCTGAGCACCAGTGGGCTGGTCTGTAAGCAAATTTTCGAACGTGACAAAAGTACAGGCCAGAGTCAAATATAGTACAGCCCCCGAGTTGACGTCAACTCGCGCTTTGTTGCGAATTGCCCGTTTTACAGCAGCAGTTTCAAGTTTCGAGATGTGCATTGATAAGAGGTGTCAAAGGGACTTGGAGGTTCTCTGTACTGTACAGTATGCCCATTTTACCCACCGAACTGTAGTTGTTCAACTATGACAAGGTAAACTGGGTTTTGCATTCAATCACCCCTTTAAGGCCTTGTGAATCTGAATCGATTCAGGATATCCGTGCCGATACCCAGACCTGGTGTCCAACTCCTAGCCTGATGGGCCATGTGGCTCATTAACTTGCTAACACGGTTAGCAAATGTTTGTCTTGTGCAATGGTCACGTCAGCCAACTGGCTGATGTTGATGACTACTTCTATTTAGGCTTAATCTGTTTCAGCGAATTAATCTTTTTCTTTTCTTCGATAGAAGTGAAAATATACAGTACATTAGCATACCATACACAAGTATTGCTAGTATTAGTATACTATACACTACACAAGTATTGCTAAAGATGAATGTAAGTAGATTCTGAACAGCTTATGCATCATGTGCTTCCCCAACTTTGACTCTGTCCTCTGTGTGACTGTACATTCATGGGTATGTGTGTGTGTGTGTCTGTGTGTGGAACATGAAAAAGCGCAGGATAAATGAGCTAGAAATTCCTTCGACAGCAAAGCCAAATTTCCAATCGCTGGACCCACGACATGAAAGAGGCAGTACTTACAGATCTTGTGTTTCCCTTTCATGGGGAACTTTACTATCAGCTCCTGGGGGTTGGAACAAATGAAGACGAATGGAGAGGCCGACTCCTCGGAGATCTGGGGATACTGTGGCGAGAAAAGAAAGCAAAGAAGACAAAGCACTCTATTACTGTGTTTCATTAACACCCCCTCCAATGTAGCTGTGTCCTGAATGGGGGCCTCTTGCTCCCTCACTGATGTAAGATATGAGAGACAAGAAAGAGAAGAGCGAGAGAGATGGAGACGGAGAGAGAGAAAGAGAGACAGACAGAGAGAGAGAGAGAGCGAGTAAGAGAGAAAGAGTGAAATAGAGCGAGAAAGAACGAACAGTGCAGGTGAGATTGACACATCCATAACAACAGAGTCATCTTTTCAATCTGCCGAAGGGGGGGAACGGCTCAGGAGGCTTTATTTCCTCTCCCCTGTTATCAGGTGCCGGTATGATTGCATCTCAGCAGCCAGGAAGCGGGGGGCTTCTTTTCACAACAGCACTTGTCATCCCTCCCCGAGCGTGAGCACTGGCGCCCGCTCACGCCGCTGCACACAAACCGTGACGTGCAGAGATTACTGTCAGGCGTAATTGCAGATGAGAGGCATCCAGTGGGACTGTGGATTTATTTTGGCTGTGGGTAAATTACAAAATTGGAAGTACACAAAAGTGACATGAACCTACAACGAGGTAGATCCGCAACAGAGAGTGATAATTAGTGTAAGGAACATTTTCAACATCCCTTAAAGGCTTGTTACTCAGAGAGCGTGAGGAATGCTTAACAGCTAACTGCGCTAGCCTAGTTTATAGAAAGATAGATAGATAGATAGATAGATAGATAGATAGATAGATAGATAGATAACACCTATGTTCTTTACATTTCAATCTAGGCATCATTGCTATGGTTACCGCTACTGTTTTCAAAGACAGGCCAGATGGAATATAAAGCAGTCAAAAGTCTCCATTTTGTTAATTTGCCAGTTAACGTGTTCAGGTCATGGTTTGTGAGTTGGGCTCTACTGGGGCCTTTGCTGGAATACATTTGTTTTAATCTGCAACATAGACCACAGACTAACTATAAATTAACTTTACAAAAGTTACACTTGGCTATACTTAATATAAAAGTAAAATATTCATGTCCTATATATAAAATACAAAAAAAATAAAATAACGTCACAAGGCTGCCTCCACTATTAGCATGCATAGAAAGTTTTCATGATGAAAATATTTTGTAGCGGAGGTAAGGTAAGACCTGACTAAATTAAACACATTTTGCTTTGGGTGGTTTCAAGATGTCTGTTTCTTGGTAACACCAATATATGCATGAAGAGAATAACAATTAAGTATTCATAGTGTTCTACAACAGCCTGCTATACACTCGATACTAAAACAACTAAAGAACATGAAATAATAATAAGTTGGTCTTAGGGCGTTCTATATTAATTCGTTATTGAAATATTCATTAAGACTCGTACTGTTTTACTGTACTTTTCAGAGAATCCTGCTATAGATATCTAGATGGAAGCAAAAACTAAAGCTGTTTCAATCATAATAAGGTCCACACACAATTTTTAAAAATACACACAATTACAATGGGCAAAGCCTGTGGAAAACGCAATCTCAGCTGCCTTTGCATTTCGACCAAAGCACTAATGCACCTGTTTATTATACTGCTGTACTCTCCAGCATTTGTTGCTATAAGCAAGGAATGGAGGACGCTACAGCCTCTCCTTTAAACGCATTAAAAAGGTGCAAAAATCCTGAGGAAGACCTCTCAAATTGGATTGCAGATTGCCTTCCAAGGCTCTGTAACAATTTTCAAGTGCCACTAATGTGCCTTAACATTGAAAATTTCCACTCTGTCTTTTAAATAAGCTTCATGATAAGCATGTCATTGACCACTGACCTCGGTGGTACAATTTTAGCACCATTATCTCACCGACTGACATTAGCCTAGAGCTGTGTGTGTTTCCTGGCTCAACGCTCTGGCCATCTCAGTCTAGACACCTGCAACGTATTACCCAATTACATTTCTAACGTTATTGTGATTGCCCGTAAATATTTTCTTCCGCAATTAAAATGGAGGATAAGCCAGGCTGGTCTGGACTGGTGGGATTGAACAAAAGGAGAAAGGAGAAAAAAAACTAACCTTGAGCCATAACCTCTTTCTGAAAAAAAGTGACTGTATAAAATGACACCTACACATCTGTAGCCTTTACCCATTTTGAAACCACACCAAAATGGAATGGCAAAAATGACCAAGCTAGCACATTCAACAGGAGAATTCAGATGTCTTTCACAAACCCGGTGGAGCTGGACAGTTGTTTTTAGATTTTCCATCTTTGCTGAAGTAATTTTGGCTCACAGCCAAAGTTGGCAGCTCATGTGCGCAACATGCGAGTGCCCCCTCCTCGCTCCGGGTCCACATATAGATTTCCCTGCGGTCTGCCCGCAGCCAGTCCAGACCAGGGGCATAAAAACGTAGCCGAGACATTTTAATAAACTCCCTGCTAATGTCACTAGAGGCGTGCCATTAAACCCTGGCAAGAGCCGACCAAACCTCAAAAGCAAGAGAACCTGAAATAATACTGCAATGTAAACACCTAATAAAAGGCACATACAGTGCTATGCTATGTCAAATGACACGCAATTACAGAGTGGGAGTGGGAGAAGAAGAAAATCAGCTCAGTAAATGCCACCTGAGAGTCTGAAATGAGGCAGAATAAAATGTCAACAGCTTTTTCGTTCTAAACAAAAATTAGCATCCCTTTATAGTACAGTAGGTACTGAACTCTCTGTCTTTGGAAAATTGATGACAATTTATTTCCCCCTGAAGTGTGACAAAGGTGTGAATTTAATTAAACACTGATTTTGTGTAATGGCCCATTTCATTCAGACGCCTGTGTCAAATGAAAAGATCATTCCTACTGCTAAGTCACCCTATTGATCTGTACCGCTCGTTGCAGAGGAAAGACGGTAGAAAACAATCGCTATTATCAGAGGCTGATGTTTTCATCCAATGATGAAAGTGCTGCCAATCACTGTACACATGCGTGGTGTACCGAGGGCTGATTGGTGCCATCTGAGACACAGCCAAGATGCCTTCAGTGCTTTTTAATCCTCCACTGCGAGTTCATCATGATTCACAGCTGTTGAGTGGGTCGAGCTCCGAATCTCAGATTCCCTCTCCCCTCCCTCACAAATACGCCATGTAATTGTTTCAATACTGATTTAATCAAAAAGAGTGTGACATCATCCAATGTTACAATGGAGTTCTCATTTTCCCCTCCAAAGTGCTAAATACAGAACTTGTGCAAAATGTTCCAGAAGGATCTCTGCAATAACTAAAACAGCAAACCAATCATCCAAACCCAAATTGGAATGAACCGACAGATTCCAACCTAGAAACATCAGTGACCAAATGTAGAAATGTGCTTATGTAGCAGGTGACTAAATGGGGCCTTTCTGCCCTCACTATTCAATTGTGGTCCTGTGTCACCACACAGAGAAAGAGAGAGTGTAGGAGAGAGAGAGGGGGGAGGGAGAGAGAAAGAAAACATGAGTGGCCAGTGCCAAAGAACATTACATGATTAGAGGGCAGAGTGAGTCCAGCCACAACCAGACAGCCCACCCATGTCCTACCTAACAAAGGCAGCCTGCATGGCCCGACCCCGCCAAGAGCCCCATCATCCCCCTCTCTCTCTCTCTCCTATCCCCCTCTGCCCCCACCAAGCCATAGTCCCAGCCATAGCTCCAACCTTCCTCTTCTTTAAACAGAGTCACTGGAGCAATGAATCTAAGAGTTTGGCTGGCCCTGCTTGCTCGCTTGCTCACTCGCTCACTCACTCACTCACTCTCCTGCCTGCCTGCCTGCCTCCCTGCTCTTGCTGCAGTGGCCCTGGCCTTTCAGCTGCTGGCCAGCAATTACGAGGTCGAGACAAGCAATCTCCCGCGCGGCGGCTGCAGTGCTAATGGGGCTGTGTGGCAGGCTGGGGTCCGCTTGGCTGCACACAATCTCAACTCCACGCCGCCACCACCCGTAACACCACCATGACCCCCCCCCTCCCCCTTCCCTCCCCTCCCGCTTACCCCGTCCTACACCCTCACCCAAAAAAAACAAGCCCTCATTGGCAGAGCTTCCAGCCTCCACTGATCGGCTCCACCGAGAAGAGGCCCTCGTGAAGAGAGAGGGAGAGAAAATGGAAGGAGGGAGGGAGGGAGTGTGGGAGGGACGGAGGAAAGGAGGGAAAAAAAGAAAGAGGGAACAGATACACAAAAGAAGAAGGGGGCTCAGTCAAGGCCCGCTTCACACTACTTAAGCAAAGAAAAAGGAATCAGCTTGACTCATCTACCTCTGGGTGATGGGCTCAGCTGTGCTGATCTCTCGCCAGCAATGGGACTCCAGCTCATTGGAAGGTGCTTTGCAGCCCAAAATACCGGATAAACGCATGTGGGAGAGCGAGAATTGGATTTGGACTGAGTGACCATTAAAAAAACCAACGCACTGCTGGACCAAATGGAAGGAGACTATAGCTGAATAATTTCAATTAACAAAGCATCCACATCGCACAAAGATAATATGAGCCCCTAATGCAAATGTGCGGCAGCCAGAAGGGGTGAGCAATTGTTTCGAGCGTTCCTTATTTCTTTATGACACAGGCCATCTGGAAGCCATGTCAGCAGTCCTCACTTTCATATTCAATAACAGCAAACCACACAGCCTTTATAACAGTAGCTATAAAAAAAAATGTCTCCTCTGTGTAACGCCTTCCTGACAGACTCCCTTGGCTGCCCCAGTCCATCATTTGCACTGTATAAGTTCTGTAGCTATTAATATTTAACGGCACTTCTTCACACAAAGAAACAACTGGTGTCAAGTTGGAGTGTTCATGAATTATACAAGAGGCCCCAACACTGGCATTCGTGTTTCTACATAATTAATGTTCCCCGACACAGGGAAATACACGGGCCGCTTTTAGGGTCCCTGAGATGGCCATCGTGTCAGTCAAGGCCACCGCTCTACCGCTGAGCTTGATATGTGTGCATGTGTGTGCGTATGTGTGAGGTGAGAGGTGGAGGGGTGAGGAAGAGTCATATTTCCTGCTTTCAACTGCACGCCATGTTATTAAAAAACGAGCCTCGAGAAAGGATCAAGTTACCGAACGCACGACCGAGTTGAGCCTAAGTTAGCCTGAGTCAGGTCAACAAGACAAGCTAGTCTTTGAGAGGGCCATAGTCACCCCTGTCCCAAACAGGACCCAGTCAGACATTCAACAGAGGCTGGTTTGTCTGTGTTACGAGCCGTGTCGTGACGAGTCGCGTATGGAAAAGGAGGAAGAGACAAATTAGCTCTTTCACAGGGTGACGAGAGTTGCGGTGAAGTCATTTATTTTGAGGTGAGATGTACACAGCTCGCCTGCTTCATGAGCCTTTAACCTTTTCAAACCGCGCCCGTGACCTCATCCTCGGCCTCACACCACAGACCAGGCGAAAACAAGGCGGTCTTCACAAGAGCCAGACACAAGACAACAAGCAGCTCGGAGAGTATGCAGATATACAGTACCTCACTTGCCATCTGCTCTACTCATTCGTGTACAGCCGCAACTTATACAGTTCAAATTACTTACAGAAATGAGTATGTAAATGTTTTAGACGACACCACCATGTACTTTACAATCTGCGGATGATGTATTGAGTCAGGGTGACAAAAGATGTTCGTCCAACTGGCATGTTGGGGCATTGCACAAGAAAGAATTCAGCACACGATCACACAGGAGTGCACAACAGGAGAAAGATGATATCTCTCTTGTGTCCGGAGAAGCCTTCCACCACCCCCCACAGCCTCACCAGCTCCTGAGAAACATTATTTCAGCCTCAGCACACAACTGAGGCCTGTTCCCTCGAGGACAATTAACTTGTGCAACTTCACTTCCCGCACAGCACTTCAAAAAAGCACCACGGGAACAAGGGAACCTTTTTTTTCTCTTTTTTTTTCAGACACATTTACTTCCGCCACCCCCCCAAAAAATGTACTCGGCTCAGTAGCAGCATAGATGCAAAAAGTTGCTCAACTATTTCAAACTCGCCCCGGCTGACACCCCGGGACAAACTGTGAGCAGTGTTTACGCAACGCTCCCCGGCTCTCGGGGTGCAGGCTTTGCTTTGATTGTGGCTCTGGAACACAGGCGGCCATCTGGGGTCATTCTACACAGCTGGATGCCGCTGCCCCCCTGTGAACCGCCCGAGGCTCAGACAAAGCCATGCACTAGATGAGGTGAGCAGCCGGGGGTTGAGGGTCTCATATCCTCCCTCTCTCTCTCTCACATCCTCTCTCTCTCTCTTTCTCTCTCTCTGCCTCGCTCACACACACACAAACCAAAACCACTCCCTCCACACGCACACACAGAGACACACACACACACACACACACACACAGAGTCTTCCACCCCCTTCTTACCCCTTGTCACCTCATTAGCCACCCTTGAGACCCGGAGCAGGACAGAAGCCCAGGCCGCCCCGGAGGGAAATAAAAAACAAGAGGGGCAGCTCCCACACGCCACCGCCACTGGCCAGAAAATAGATGCGGCTGCCGCTCCTCTCCTCACCTCCCCTCGTCTCCCCACTCCTCTCCTCACCTCTCTTCTCTGGGAACACTTGCTCACAAGCCACTCTCATTTTCCGAAAGCCGGCAGCACCTGACATTTTTATAGGGGAGGTTCTTCACACCGTGATATAGCTTGTCGGGATGATGGAGAGGGAACAGGCTAAGACAGCAGAATGCAGCGCAATATCTCTGCCAATTTATTAGGCTGCCGGCAGGAGGACAAGATCGACTGGAAAATATTACGACGAAAAAAGCCAAAGCAAAACAAGCCAGGGAAGGTACACAGATGCCGTTTGGGCAGCCCATACCCCTCAACAAATGCTCGCTCTTCAGCGTAATCTCCCCAAATGGCCCCCCAGCCTGGCTTATGTGGGACTGGATGAGTTTATCCATCAGCAAGAAAACCCACTCGTGTCTCTCCATCTTATTTATGAGCCACCACAGGCAATATAACAGAGTCCATATCCTCGGCAGGAGATGCGGCAGTGAAGACACTCTTCTTCACAACAAATAAATTGGGTTCTGCCACCTTCTCCTTTACCTCAGATTCTGCCACAGATAGCAAACGCACGTATACACACATTCTCAAACAACCGCCTCCCAAGCCCAGAACCTCATTGTTTACCATTTCACCCTGAGCACTATAAATAAGGTCACCCATTTCCAAGATGGATCGGATATAGTGAAATATTTCTTATCTAACAATGGTTCATGAACTCTCCACATAAGCTTGCCAATATGATGCAAAATAGCTCCAAAACAAATACTACTCTTCAATAAAGCAGGCCCTGAACAGCAAATATTTAGGTAGAGATTGGATTTTTCCCCCTGAAAGCTTTACATTAATAATGTAATATGAGATATTACTATGACTCATGCACATTCCCATCAAATTAACACATTTGTACAGAACATCACAAACAAACGCAGAAGTACGCTATACGCTAACCAGATCCCTGTCCCTTCCACATATGCTACAGGGAGAAAAAAAAACAAGGCACTTAGTAAACCGCCTCGCCAACAGCATGCAGGACCCCTCCCCAGTTCCCCTCCCCCACCCAGTGCTGTCTGGAGGGCAAATGCCTGTGGAGGGGGGCGGCAGCTGCACTGTCACTCGATTGACAAGGTGAACCATTCTCTTGGCCCCTGGAAGACAGCTCCTGACTGTGCTCGCCAGCCAAACAACACAGCTGGGCGGGAGTCCACCACACACACACACTCACACACACACACACACAGGCACACATACACCGACAGGAGTCAACATCCCTGGCTTCAGGCAGGATGTTCGGCGATGGAGCTAACAGGATGTGGAGCTCCATGTGTTCCAGAGGGGATGAGGGGCCAGGCAAAACATGGCACCCAGAACAGCCTTTCCACTGCTTGTTATGGACTGACAGGCTCTTGAATGGCAGGCCATTTGCATTTACATTTATTCATCTAGCAGATGATTTTATCCAAATCGACTTACAAAATGAGTACCGTTCGAGCAACACGGCAAAGGAGAGCTTAGGCAACTACTACCTGAGAATGAGAGTGCAGAAGGAGAAGAAGGCAGAGGGAAGTAGGAGGGAAGAGAGGAAGTTAGGATGCTAGGTTTGTTGGGTTGTTGGGTTGTTAGATGTGCAATAAGCGGGCGCACTCCTGTAAGAGTTAGGCCTTCAAGACTTTCTAGAAGATAGAGAGGGAAGCCACCGCTCTGGTAGGACTTGGTAGGTTGCTCAACTAACGAGGAACAACAACAGTCTAGATTGCCAAGGGTGGCAGTGCCAGGCGACATTCGCGAGAAACGCAGTGGTCGAGGCCGGGGTAACATAAGCCTTGCTGCGAGTATTTAAGTAAGTGGGAGGAGAGCCAGCAATCACTTTGTAGGCGAGCATTAGTGATTTGAATTTGATGCAAGCAGCTAAGCGTTGCCAGTGGAGCTCAATGAACAGCGGGGTAACCAACCAGCTAGTTCAACAGAATGTTTCCAGGGGGATCTTTGACTTGCCAACAATGCTGTCTAGGGCTTTCTCCTGTTGTCTTTGTGTGGAGTGTGAAGCACTGGAGTATGATTGGCATGGAAAGTCACCAGAAATTCAGTTCAGAGACAGAATATCTCTCACTGAGGTGTTCGGGGGTGTCTAAAATGGTGGGTAGAGACTGAAACAGCTACACTGGTAGTTTAGGTTGCTTGCTTTGGTTGCTTTTTATCTTTGTTGTGCCATTCCAAAGAATTTTATTGGAAAACATTCAGAAGTTAATTAAAAATAGCAGCCAAATGGGAATAAATACTTATTTTGATTTAATGTCAAAAATGTCTATATTGTGTTGCCCAGATATCCTCTAAAATTAGAATACTATCAACAAGCCAGTGATGCTACAGCATCTCTCTACAAAACACGTTGTACCTCAAAAGGCAGTCATTAGGCAAAGTAGGAAGTAATGTCAGGAATCCCTGGTGGTTAGGCTGGACCAATGATCTCATAGTTAACGGTATGTCTACCGTCATCACCATGCCAGCGAAGGTTTTGCAATTGTGAGTGACCAGACTGTATTTCATAATCACTAAAATCCTATTTATGTGGCTAAAATCAGTTAAACAGTTAAAGTGTAAGTTCATTCATGGAGAAATGGCTCCTTTTTAAACCAAGGACAATCAATTAATTTCCAGAGTGTCGGACTCCAAAAATGCATGGCTGTCCTGTAATTAGTGGAAAATACTGTATGTTTACTTCTTCAATTGAGGAGGGAAGTATAGGTGGACAAACATAGTGATACATTGGCCTGCCATTATTATTGAGCAACCTTGTTTCACACAACTGAACATGACGGGGTTAAACAAAATGAGAACACGCCAAACAGTCAACCCATGTGACTAGTCTACTAGTTGGCTAGCTACCTAAGGGTGCTAACTATAGCAAACGAGCAAACTAGATTCAACAAGGTCATGCATATTATGTTAACCAGAACATTTGAATACTCATGTTAAAAATGGGACATTTTAAAAATGGGACTAAAAATGGGACTTTAAAAATGGGACACTTTTTACTTTCCTCACATAGTGCTTGGCTACACCATGCGATGGTCACATAAGTACATGTTATGTGTTGCAATACGTGTGAGAGACTACAATGATTGATACCCAGCTCATTTAGCCTGCTTGCAAATTAAAAATATTATATACATTGGCCACCTTGAGACAACGTTCATGTTCTCCTGGAAAGTATCTTTGCATAAATACTGTTTCATGCGAGGAAAAGTGCTCAGCATGGTTTTAGTATGTACAGTTAATACATGTGGCACATTAATGTGTTTACAATGGCACAGAGCCATTTAGTGTGTGAAGACACTCGAGTTAAGGTATGGAAAACAAAAAGAAAATGCTACATAAATTGCAGCATGTGTAAAGTTCATCTTGACAAAGAGAATCTGAAAAACCTGGCCCAAAGTTTTTATAGCTACACTGCAATAAAAAAAATAACTGTCAGTTTTGGTCCAGAGGCTGTTAGAGGAGTTTATGAACACTCTCCAAAATTGTTGAGTGGTTTCCCTGACCTGTGGACTATCGATGTGTGAACATTTTTACCAGACACTTCTATGGGCCACCACAGACCTCCACAGCAGAGCCCGTATCGGTAATGAAAACATCTTGTCGTATGAAGAGGTGCTTGGATATCATTGGAGCTTTGCACCTCGCAAAATAATACAAAAGAAATTATTTCAGGAGGCGGAGAGGAGCTTTTCCATGATCCACCGCTGCCATTCTTGACTGACAGTTGCACAGGAACAACACCTGACACCACCAAATGGAAGCAAGGACAGGCTTAAAAGATATGACACACACGTTTGCTTGTGGTGAACATACAAGGACAGGCGCTTTCAAAAGCCCCATTGACCTCGTCCTTCTGTCATCCGCAGGCGAGCGAGCGCGAGAGAGAGAGAGAGAGAGAGAGAGAGAGAGAGAGAGAGAAAGAGAGAGAGAGAGAGACGCCTGGGGTGCTCCTGAGCAGGCTGAATTCTTCACATATATACCACATAACCACAAGCTTCCAGCAGCCTGACAGCGCTAACAAACAATGTCTGGGGCAGAGTGGGGGGAGAGGAAAGAGCAAGATAGAGAGGCAGCGGCAAGAAAAAAAAAATGACATACCGAGAAAGGGAGGGGGTGTACAGCAGAGACGGAGAGAAAGAGAGACAGAAAGAGAAATGTAGCGGGGGCTCAGGAAAAACAGGCATCGCCTTCCTCTGGTGAGGCTGCAGCCTAGCCTCTCTTGTACCTCGCTCCCTGTGGAAAAAGCTTCTCAGCAAATAAATATCGCATTACCACATAAGGAGACACAGGCATCAGCTAACAAGGAAGCAATACAGCTTGCTAGCCTATGGCTGTTCAGAGCCCATGTTACATTCCCATTGTGTACAGCACCACTGGATGAAAAGAAAACCAACAGGGAATGAAATACATTCTAAACGGCCCTACGCAGTTAGGTTAAAAGCATCATTACCCAACTTCAATTTACCAAAAGCCTATCATATTATATATGTGGGCTTATCCTAATTATGCATGTATGACGGACATACATTTACTTTTTTTTTTATTTTTCATTATATCTTCCTACCTAAATACTAAAAAATCTACATAATTAATCTCACCCAAAATATATGCATCGCACAATCCATTAACCAATCAAACTGTCTACTCATCAATCTAGCAGTAAACTGTTTATCTACAGCTTTTCATATTAATTGACCATTATACTATACGACTGTATAGGGTCCGTCAATGTACTGTACTAGTCGATAGGAAGAGCATTTTACAGAGCACATGTACTTGGACATGTATTTTTAATGTTTTTCGGAAATAAATAATGTTGCATCATCTGAAGCCAGCCTCCCCATTAGTCATGGTCTGCACTGGACCATTAGGAGGACGACTCTGGGACATGACAGCCTCTGTGTCTTTGCTGACAAGTAACTCCCCAGACTCCCCCCTAGCAAACAGGGCTGTGGAGAAAAATTGACTGATTCTCAATTTCCAGTGAGATGGCTGCCTGGTGGTAGAGTAAGGACACACACAGACACACAGACACACACAAACACACACACACACACACACACACACACACACACACACATGAGCCTGGAGTCCCTTGTGGCGGCCCTATAAGGCTAAGGGGAAGGGGTGGAATAAGTGTGTGTGGTACTGACATAATGACTGTCTGAGCTGACTACCTGCCTTTGATTAGTCAATACAGATCGATACCACATTCAGCAGCACTCAAGGAGGAATGGCCTTCCTCTTTTTGTCCTCACTAATGCGCTATCCAACACACTGTGTGTCCTTAAGAGAAAGCCATAGCCACCAATGTGTTCTAATGCAATATAATAATAATAACGAGAGCCACTTCACCTTCTCAGAAAGAAAAGGACTATGCCAGTGCACAGACACACCTTTTCTCATTAAAGTGAAAAAAAAAATTTTGCCACTGCACTGGCTGGGCACTACCATACAATAAGCTATTTCCTGAAAGAAAAGGGTCTGGTCTCTATTCCGACTGTGTTCCTTTACTCCAACACCCCTTGTTCTTACAGGGGTTAAGAGATAACCATTTGGATTACCCGTAATTTCCCGACTATTAGCCGTGGTTTATACATTGATTTTGCAAAATTTCTTTAGCTATGAGGTTAATACAGGGGGGGTAGTTAATATGGTGTCAATATGGTTTTGTTTCTTTTAGCTTGCATAAAACACTGTCCTGCGGCTTATACACAAGGCGGCTTATATGCGGGAAATTACTGTACATATGACCTATCGCTTCCCCCCAAAAAATTCATTCTTGCCATCTGTTGTCTTCTTTGTGACTTACTCATCTGAGAAAAAAAGGAATCTGTATAAACAGACACCATCTACAGCTGCGTATTGGGATTCTCTTCTGGTTAGTGCTAACATAGGCACTCAGTAGAGAGTCAATGTGATACTGCCTTGTGGTGGTGTCAATTTGCATTGATTGTTGCAAAGAGACCCCCCCCCCCTTCCCACATATTTCCCATCCACTGGGCATGCCATTTGAATGACTATGAAACACAATAGGAACGACTGGCTTCGCGGACAAGAACTTAAGCCCAAACTAATCTAAGTCTAAGTCTACACTGCATTTTTATTGAGAGAATCTTGTCCACTGAAAGAGCTATTAGCCCAGATTTAGCATCGGCGAGCAGCTCAGGGGCAACTCCCAGAAGTCTTTGTGGCAGGTAGGCTCTCTGTCTTCATTCCTGAGTGGACGGGAGGCGGGGGAGACGGAGAGGAGGATGGAGGAGGAATGGCAGGCAGGGGAGGTAGGGGGGGATAATCCGGTGGAGGTAGGGAGGGGCTGGGTCAATACGCCGGCAAACAGCCTCTAATAAATGCAGCAACACTATTACAATTCCCTCCAAACAAACAGACGGCTAGTGCATTGCTTCTGCTCCTCTCTCTGCCCATTATCAGCCTGTGTGTGTGTGTGTGTGTGTGTGTGTGTGTGCGTGTGTGTGTGTGTGTCTGTCTGTCTGACCGTCTGTCTCTGGGTGGAAAAGAGTGAGACACAGAGAAAAGGTAAAGCAGAGAGAGAGCGGGAGAGAGGGAGAGGGAGAGAGCATTTCCAGCCTCTCTCTCACACATACACACTCTGTTTCCCTCCCCCGTCGGCTGGCTTGAAGCACTGCTGCTTCCCAGCGCCAGCAAGCAAAATCTCTTTGAGTGGGTGGTTGAGCAGAAGACAAAGGTGAACAACGGCATGCAGTAGGCAGTTAAGTCACAGAGCTCTCTCGTCTCTCTCCCTCTCTCGCTCCCCTCCCTCCCTCTCTCCCTCCCTCTCTCTCTTCTGTCTCAGCCTGGATTTATGGTTCGCCCCTGGTGCTGAGAACTCAAACACATGATGAAAGGGGCTGCTGGGGAGGGAAGAGAGAGGAGAAGAGGAAGGCAACCGAGGGAGAGGGAGAGGGAGGGGGGGAGGGGCCCCCGAGCAAGCGCTCACCCATACCCCCGCTTCTCCACACACAGATTTTATGACCCCCAGAAAGGGGATCAGAGGGGAGAATGGCGCGGGGATAATGGCCACTGGGAACACAGCGAGGCAGAGGCAGGCAGGCAGGCAGTCAGGCAAACTAGAGGGGCTGCAGAGTGCAGACAGATTCCACTGGCACAGGCTCTCTAAAGGCATGAAACCACAGCCTCCTCTTTTTCGGCTTTATTACTTACTACTCTGGGAGTATATAATCAACACCGAACACGTTTTTTCCCCCCCCAACAGAACATCGACTACATGAATCCAACTACTATTGTATGTATTTTATAAATAGATTTAAACTGACAAATGTATTCAAAGGCAACTTACAACTGACAACTGACATTAAAGCCACAATGAAAAATACCTTGATTAAAACAAATAGCCCACTTAAAGCAGAGCACATACAAAACAAGCCCTTTGATTTCTGTGTGGAAAATGCAGATTGTGGTTGTGTCATCTCGTTGTTTATTCAGTCAAAATGCATGGTGGTGCCATTAACCTCACCCCACCATAAACCACAGCCATTATCTGAATGCTTCAGTGAGAATGCATAAACGCATTACAAAGTGAAGGGGAGGATGGAGGGGGGTCCTCGAAACTGTCATCACATCTCCCTCCCACAGACTCAACACTTAAAGGCAATCTAATGACGAGCGGAACAATTACATTTAAATCAAAGCCTATTTATCCATCAGAGGGAAAAAACACAGAGTATAATTCAGACACCGGCACCTATGTCAATATCTCATTAAGGCTAATGTGAACAAGTGAGAAAAAGAAAGGTAGAGAGAGGAAGGGAGAGAGGGTTTGAAAACAGGAGAGAGCGAGAGAAATGAGTGAGATAGAGTGACAGTAGCATGAAAGGTTGTTTACACAGTCTTCATCACATTTCTCAACCATAACAAACTAAGCACGACACCAGAGGTGTGTGTGTGTGTGTGTGTGTGTGTGTGCACGTTTCTGAGTGTGCGTGTGTGAGAAAGACCTTGCTGTTAAACACAGCTGGGTGACAATCATTTACCATTTCTCATCATCACAAACACCCTTGCAGAAATAGCACCTATCAAGATGCAGAAGAAATGAACCACACGCGGAAGAAAAAAACACTGCTGCAAAATGACAAAGTGAGAGAGAAGACGATGACCATTTCACAGATTGGCCACATAATAGACAGGATCTCCTCGGAGCCCTCTGTCTCTCTCCCTCCCTCTCTCTCTCCCTCTCTGTCTGTCTCTCTCTCTCTCTCTCTCTCTCTCTCTCTCACCGTCTCCTTTTCTCTCTCATGCCTGCTCCCTGTTACGAGCCATCTGTTGGCTGACAAAAGTGGCCCATCTAGCCGTGCGGCAGTGAGCTGAGCGCTCCGCTAGTCTCATCTCGCAGTAAGAGGGAGCAGATGTAACATGAAAATGAACACGATGGCTCCTCTGCCCGGGCTGCTGTCTGGGGGTCTATCGGAGACACTGGGGCTGCATGGAACCGGTGGTGGTGCTCTGCTCTGCTCTGCTCTGCTCTGCTCTGCGCAGCACTGCTGTGCTGTGCGAGACGGGGTGGGGTGGGGTGGGGTGGTGGTTTCGGTGGTGGAGGCTACTCGACATTTAACCAGGATGAAAGGCTAGAGATTAAAGGGCCGCACCAAGCTGCGGCGGACTCCACTGATTTATAATTAATCAAGGAGCCGGTGCGGGGCGTCACGTCGCCTCGCCCTTGGCTCACCTCCGCCGACACAAAAACAAGCCCCTCCAAGACGGGCGGAAAAGGAGAAAATAAACACGCGCAAAAAAAGCATGGGGGGGAAGAGAAAAAAACAGAAAAGATGCAGGAGGAAGAAGGGCTGGCAGGAGGGCTGTGCTGACAGCAAACATCGAGGCTGTGGCTGAGGCGCGAGCGACTGCCTCGGCGTGAGAGGCAATTATCAGGGTCTCCTGTGGGCATGTTTCAAGACGACATGTTAGTGTGATGGCAGAATCAAAGATGGCTGCTCGGGGCTGGGAGGAAGATGGTGCACTCTGCCATCTGGTGGTCGGAAAGCGCACTGCAGCCAGCGACGAGCTGCCAGCAGACTTCACTGTTCAAAACACACCCCAAAGGGAAAGTCTCTGTCTGTCAATCATACTCGTGAAACAAAGACAAATTTCCTGTTCACAACCAGTGACAACCTAGACCCTCAAAAGCTCAGTGAAGCAGACACGCCTGAACCCCCCCCCCCCCCCCCCCCCCCCCTCTCAACTAGTGTCTGAGGTAGCCGTAAAGAGACTGTCAAAATCATTTCAGGCATCTACAGAAGCCTCTGACAGTTAAAATGCCTCATTTACAAGACATTAGAGGAGTTATGGAGAGTGCAGGTCTTTTCGGCAGCTGGCGCTCAGGGAATGCCGGTGCCCCTGGAGCACTGCAGACTGGTGGAAAAAAAAGGAATGCTGTTTCACTAGCATCTAAAAACTACACAACCATGACACAAGCAGACATATTTCTACTTCTTTGGCCTTGTTAACAAGGCTTCCCAATTTGTCTGTGGGCTGTGTTCTAACCAAGGGCTATGTAACTCCAGTTGGAATAAATAAAAGAAAGGCCACAAATATCTTGAGTCATAGTTACTGGGGGGGGGGTACACACCATTGTCCAAGTTAATGCAAGGAAATGAGTGTGTGTGTGTTGGTATGTCAACACAATACTAACCTTAACGGTATTAGCTGAGGCTTAGGGTTATGAGCACAACAGTAATTTGGCAAACTACAGAGCACTTGGTTTGTCACTTAGTGAGCTTAAGAGGTAGTCTCGTGTTTACCAAGTGTCTCTGAGGCGCCGGGGGTGAGTCACCCGCAGCAAAAAAAGTGAGAGACATTCACAGTGAAAGAGAGCGAGTGAATAAAGGTCATAAAAGGAGAGGAGAGAAAGAAGTGAGAAAGAATGAGAGGGTTTGGGGAGGAGTGGGGAAAAGGGAGGGAGGGAGGGAGCGGGGGCCGTGTGTGTGTGTGTGTGTGTGTGTGTGTGTGTGTGGGAGTAAACGCATGAATGACAGAGAAAGAAAAGAGGGAGAAAGGGGGAGAGATTTGTGCTCGGGGGACAGGAGGTGACTGACCTGCTCTCTGAACTGGTCCTGGGAGAGGCAGTCGGTCATGTGCACACAGCCCAGCAGGCAACTGGTCGGGTACTCCTGGGGGAACCGGGGGGCTGCGGAGGCGCCAAACAAAAGAACATTCCGGAACAATTATCCCACCCCGTCTTTATGGATCCACTCGAAACTAAATAAAGGGCACCGCTAAGCGCAGCGGCCTCATTCCTAAGTATGTTTCAATTTAAAGATAATTAATACCATAGAAATATGCGCCCTCTCACGGCGGACTGATTTAAAGAACTGTCATGGAGCATCAGCCCAAAATAACATTTGCCATTAAAAATCGTACAAAAGGCTGCTAAACAAAGTCAGAGTGTAAGGCATGGATTTAATCAGGTCCTGTGCTGTGTGGGAACCCAGGCCCACTGCCTGACGATCTGTGTTGGACCGTGATACACTAACTCCATTGAGAGGTCCCATACCTTTTTTGCAGATCTGGCGGTACATAGCCTCCACCTGGGCGACCTCTTGAGGCGTGGGTCGCTTGGCAGCAGAAGCAATCCACAAGCGGCCTCGATGGGAAGAATACCAAGACCGGCCCTCCACTCTGCGTACACACACACACACAAAAATGTTCACGTGTCTGCTAATTTCTTTTCAAAATCAATGGGGTTTTCTTCTCCGTTCAGGGAAACCTGGAATCTCTCGACTCTCTGTATAATCATGTCCTACATATGTAAAAGTGTGCAGAAGAAGTGTCACTGTTTTTCGTCTGCCGATAGAAATAATATACTGTAATCCTGTAGCGTGTGCAGTATTTACATAGAAGCCATTCCTTCTAGATATGGAAATGTCTCAAATGAAATACGGTAGTATACCCATATCAATCACTTTAAACTTATGAGTGCTCTCTTGAAATGTCTAATAAAATAATACACAGCAAATAATATAGCTATATTACTACAACAATAGTAAGTAAAAGCTACATCAACCACAACTGGTACAGTTCTTGGGTGGAGCTGTACCTCTTGATGCCCTTGACGAGCAGTGTGGCCCAGGGCTGATGCATGCTGAGGCACCAGCCTCCGTCGGCCATCTCCTGGAGCTCCGTGTCCTGCAGCCGCAGCCTGGAGCGCACCTGGGCCTGCGCCTGGGCCAGCTTCCCCCCGGAGGCGTTACCCTGCTGGGGGCGACGGGAGCCCTCGCCACCACTCACGTCCACCCACTGACACCCACACATGCACACAAACACACACACACACACACACAAAGTAATGTTAGAATAATAACGTAATTAGGAGAATAATATCGTCACAATGTTCTTTCAGGTCATAACAAGAACAGTCAGGCAACTGCAGAACCTTGGCCCTATCACACAGAATTGAAACCAATTTCCAGCATCTGCATTCAAAGCCAGATCTGGATGATCATGTAGGATGAATGATATTCAGTGACCCTTGGCCTTCTGTAAAAATGTCAAGTACCTACAGACATACTCTTTTAGTTGTGTGAGTAGACACAATGACAGAAGGATGGATGGGCCCAATTACAATTCCCACTTTCCCCTACCGGGAGGTGAGGGTAACAATGCCATTATTAGTGGCCAAGGTAATTTCAAAAGTAATTTCATACAGTCACCAACACTGAGCTGACCTTTTCTGGTTCAGACTCTGGGTTTTTGACACGGAATGCATTCAGTGAGGGTTTTTTCCCCCAAACTCTCAGCCAAAACAAAATGGTCATTTTTCTGAAAGCTAAACCACCATCAAAAGCAGGCTGTACTCTAGCCCACACCACATGGCTATTGTGTGTTTGAAGCTCCATACTGAGTATAAAGAAGTGATCTGGTATTCATTATTATGAAACAATGACCAGAGATGGATGTAATTGCAATGGATGCAAAAAAACACCCGAATTTAATCTATACTAAACTAAAAAGGTAATCGTTCAGCAAATTATATAAACAAACTGAACTCAGATATAGATTGGTGCCTGAACTCATGAGTAAAAAAAAACTATAACCCACCTGCGGTGCTGACTGGACGATGTTGGGGTTGACCAGATCTCGGAGTGGCTCGCCCTCTGCTCCATCCGGCCTCCTTTTGGTCAGGCTCATAGATCCAGTGTTCATGGCCTGGACAGTCTCGTCTAATCTGGGACCATATGGAACATTGATTTTTCAAAGAAAATAATTTACTGGGAGTGCAAGTGATTCTTTGTAACAAAATCAAAATGATATCAACACTGTATCATTTCTGTTCTGATTTGATTTGTACAGAAAATGTTACACAATGTTTATTCAATTCAATTAACATACTCATTAGTCATTAACCATTAGTCCCTCTCTGGATGAAAGCAGCAATCACAAGAAAGCTCAAGTCTAGACCTGCTTCTCCGACTGGTCCTTCCGAGGAGATAGACTCACTTGTCATAGTACTGCTTGAGGTTCCCTTCGTCCTCCACCACTTTACGTCCGGCGAAGTCCAGCGTGATCTTGCGGTCTTTGCGGGAGGCGTGTTTAATCTCTCGCAGCTCTTCCTCGCGCTTTCGCAGCGTGGCCCGCTCGTTTGGAGATAACCACTGGTTGGAGTCCGTCGCAAAATAGTCAGACTCATCGTCCAGGACCTGCGTTCGGCGTACACTAAAAACGGGGAAATGAGAAGAAGGTAAGGGTTGGTCTTGATAATGGTGGTGGTGAAGGTGCGAGTTAAAAACTCTTAATGACAGCATGCAGGGATTCAACATGAGGGTGAAATACAAGCCACACTTTAAATCCTAGATATACAAAATCTATTCAAAGGACTTAGAGAGGGTTACAACTGATTAGGGAGGGTTATGTTTGTCCTCACAATTGCTGAGCATCCGTCTTGTTGACACCCATGCCAAGATGTGGCTGGATGATACAAGCAACACAATGTCCCGATATGTTCTCTGATATGGCATCTTTTGAAGATGTGCTCTCTCTCTCTCTCTCTCTCTCTCTCTCTCTCTCTCTCTCTCTCTCTCAATTCAATAGTGCTCTCTCTCTCTCTCTCTCTACACTGCAAAGATCAGACAAAGGGATGAGCTATGTACCTGTTCTTGTCAAACTCAAGCAGCTTATCCTTGTGCTGTATAGCTTTCTCCAACGCTGCTTTGATCTTGGCCTCCTGGTGGGGGAGATAGTCCATGTCCTCTGATGGCGCCACTCGGTCTGTCACACGCACACGCACACGCACACGCACACGCACACGCACACGCACACGCACACGCACACGCACACGCACATGCACACGCACACACAAACACACACACACACACGTATTTCACAAAACTGGCCGAAACATGATGTTCCTTTGCCACGGACATCAATGCCAGCCAAAGTGGTAAAAGTGGAAGTGTTTGAGGACTAGGGCTGGGACGGTAACCGGAATTGTGCATGTTGTGGTTGAAAACGTAGAATTAGAATATCAGATATAATCACGTTATGCAGTCAGTTTAAAAGACTTCTGCATGCGGCTACATGAAGTCGAATCAGACATCCGCGGTAATTTTTTGCTTTCCAACCGCGGTAAGAAAACATCCATACCGTCCCAGCCCTATTGAGGACATCTAAAATGTGACGCCCTACCTCCCATCAGCTTTTTCCGCAGTTTCTGGCTTTTATTGGAATCCCGCTGTAGAATCTCTTGCTCTTCTCTTGTACAAACCTGATAAAAAAAGGAAAGGAAAAAATCAACCTACATATGTTCATCAATGGTAAAATAACAAGAATTATAAACCTGTAATAAACAACTATAACTGTAATAAACTCCGGATCCGTTGTTGGACGTTGTTGGAGCTTCGTTTTATGTGTAGGACCTTGAGCAAGCTACTAACGTTTTGAACAATATAACCAGATAAATTATGCTATTTAGGAAGCATTTAGCTCAGCGCCCTTAGCTGATCCATTTGGGGCTATAGAATATATACTGGGGCAATCAATTTTTCATTGATCAATGAAAAATAATGTGTCCACTGCTTATTTGATGTGTGATGTGTTTTACTGCAAAAAAGACGATGGGGTCAAATTTCGTCATATCTGTCATTTCTGTCATATTTAGTGACAATGTTATAAAGTATAAAGCTACTTACAAATCACGCGACAGGAAATACACCAATAACACACAATCTCCCTAATTCATTCATTCATTCAACCTTTATTTATTCTCGGAGTGTCATTGAGGGTATCCCTCATTTTCAATGAAGCCGAGATTATCATTAGCGTCCCTGAATATTCAAATTAGGTGGAAAGAAACTTTCAAAGCTTTTATAAATCTGTAAATATGATTATCCATTTTCAAATCATAAAACTGCCAGGCCCACACCACAATTTAGGTGCAGTGCCTGAGAACTTAAAAGCCTTGCGATCAAAAATGCTATTGTCAGTAAAATCACCATGCATTCCACAGGCATGGGAAGTGAACCTTGTAGCAAAGAGGCAGCTCGCCACAGCTGCAATCTCCCTTAAGATCTCTCACATGGCAGCAGGTTTGTGAAGACCTCATAAACAATTCAAATGCTAAGACCTGCTGTGCTGTGCAGCAAAACGTTATAACCACAGGAGATGGACATAGTAAACAGAGATTGTAGCCCCCTAACTATTTTACCCATCTCTGATTATGGACAAATCAGGTGTAGGGATTGGGAACAACACACAAATATGATGCTTAATCGAAACCATACATTTCAACTGACATGGAGGGAGGTTTTTTACCAAAGTGCCACAGAAGAGGCAAGGACCAGATCCCTCCTGCTCACAGACGATGCGTCCACAGGTCATGCAGTTATTGATGAGGCTGTGTTTCTGCGCCAGGCACTCGCACGCATGCCGTCCTGGTAGGAGAATAGCCAAGCGATCCTGACCCTCCTTGGCATACAGATTTACATATTTGGTCTTCTTCTTTGCAGATGATGAACTGCTATTCTCCTGTGCCTGTAAAAAACAAGAAGAGTGTCATGCAGTGTTTCTCTCCATCATACATATTAAAAGGTATTCAGGTGTAGTCGTTAAGAGTAGCCTAACAATTACCTTGAGTAGGTCGATAGGAGTTTTGACTATCTCCGGTTCAGGCTCTGCTTGATTAATAGCAACGAATTCTTGTTTGTTTCTTCCTTTTCGCTTGGACTTCTTCTGTGTGTCCTTCGTCATGTCTGGAAAATCTACAGAGACATACGTGTGGACACTGTTTTATCACTTCTAAAAGAAGATACATTATTTCAACATTTGCTAAAACACTAACACTACCACTACCAAAAGCATACACGAGACAAATTGGCTTCACTGGTGACGTTAGCCTGCCAGGTCAGTTTACCTGTTGACACCCTCATGGAAATGAGATTTGTATTTTCAGGGGCCCCTTGTTTGACATTCCTCCATCTCTTCACTAGCTCGTCAATGAACAGCTTTTTCTTCCCATCCGTCCCTCCAAGCAGATCCCCAACATATTCGGCTATTTCTTCATCAGTGTCAATTGACAAGATATACCTAAATGAGAAAATGAAATACACCAGAAAGATGGAATGTAACATGCAAGATGCTGGTCACGTCATGAGCATAAGCAAGCCAATTAGTTCCAATACAAGGATCATCCATCCTAAATCCTTGGTCAGAATGAAATAGCTCACATAAGGTTAACGTTAATGATTATTTCTTATTATCTAATCTACTGTATTTACGTGACAGTTAGTTGAAAACCCCAGCTGGCCCAGATGATAGCTAACAGGCAAACTACACATTAAATAGCAAACACAGAATAATTCACTCACTGAACAATGTCATCGCATGCCTCTAAACCAAAGCTGTTATGCAACTGGTCGACGCACCAACGAAGCAAAGATTCAGACATGTTAGCTTATAAAATCGAGGCACTAAGGTTACCAAACTTTCGGCTAATAACGTTATCCTACATATGACGTAAACCTGCATTCACTTCATGAAATGTACACGGAATGTTAATTTTGCTGCACACGTTGCGTAAAAATATGTTTCCCCTGGAAAGCAGTGCTGGAGATATGTGGTTCCTCCTATCTCCTATCTCCTATCTCAGTAATTCCGAAAGAACACTCAGGCCCTCTAATACAGTAAAAAAATAATGACTGTGTCCAATGCTCACAATGCAGTTTAGACCAATTCACACACACAAAAAAAATCATCCTTCAATTGTATTTAATTAAACATAAGCGGTTGCATTAATGCGACCACCAGATGGCAGCACTGCCATGCAAGTGCTGGGAATGCATTTCCCACGAAAGTGCATTTGGTTATTTTGTATTTTGTGCAACTCTACTAGAAATAAATAAATCATGTGAGCCCCAGCTGCCATACCATTATGTTCACTGCACACATTATTCCATCAATTACAACTGTTGGACTACTGTGACAAACATTGTTTGGTCATGTGCACTCTATCCTGACCATTCATGTGATTGGTAATGGACAGTCAGTTATGGGAGGAATTTGTTCTGAAACTGAATAATCCACTTTAACCTAATTCAGACAGGTTTCATTGATCAATTTCTTGGGTTCAGCCATCTCATGTCAAATTTACTCAGGGAAGAGGGAGGTAGGCTATAGCCTACACTACAATCAATTAGGAGATCAAATCAACAGAACCAGTGAATCTCACTAAATTTCACATCTGCAGCAGCAGCACATTAGGCTACAGGAAGGGATGTGACAAGTGTAACAGGATTAGAATTTCACAGCACAAGTTCAGCTTTCCGGCAATGTCTGCTATATGTGAGCACATTCTTTCATGGTTCTGCAGCCTACTGTAGATAACAGGGAGTGTGGGGTGGGTGTGGCAGCTGATGCTAGTGCATTCACAGGAGACCTGAACACAACTCAACCGCAACTCAAAAAAAAAGTTTTTTGTGGTTTATATGGTTGAATTTCTGTGTGAAAGTCAGTGGGATGCTGATTTTGGAGGCTGCAAGAGTATGATCCAGTAAAAAAAAAGAAAATCAAGTGGTTTCATGTGACAGGGACAGATTGTGTTCCTAGACTGACAGGGAGCCGGAAGAAATTTAACTACAGTAAAATACCATCTTACAGTAATTCACAGATCAGTTCTAAATGTTGCTTTGCTTTGACATTTGCTTCCCACATCGGAAGAAAAATATTATGAGAAACAAAGGTGGCAAGGGAAAGATGTCTTTATTGATGTCTCTGTAACATCAGTACATAATATGACTACAAGCACAAATTCTTACTGTAATTATTCACCTCTCTCTCTCTGAGTGTGTGTGTGTGTGTGTGTGTGTGTGTGTGTGTGTGTGTGTGTGTGTGTGTGTGTGTGTGTGTGTGTTAGTGTGTGTGTGTGTGTGCGTGCGTGCGTGCGTGTGTGTGTGTGTTTGCTAAAAAGGACATCTGTGCAAAAATATCCTGTGTTGAAAATATGATGTGACCTGAACATTGGGGGTCAATAAAATTTTCTCATGCTCAGTGATTTGCTTTTTATTTTTCTACCCCAGTTGTTTTGCCTTAATTTATCTTTACTGTTCCCTTTCCATCTAATGTTACGACTTTAAGGGTTCATTTGGACAAATGGCTGTTGAAAACCTCACACTCAGCAATCTCAGTAATCCAAACTACAAGCGCAACTTAATCTGAAAGATGGCCCTTGACTATTCTAGATTCATGCGGTCTTCAAAACCAACCAACCCACAATGTGTTCAATTAGTTTGAACAAACAATACATGGTAAATACATAGTTATACAGAAATGTGTAAACAAAAGAATATCAATAAAATGTAACTAGCACTGATCAGGCTCTTCAAGAAATAAAAGCACTGTAAGAAACAGAGCATGGTTTTAAGGACCTCTTTCAAACGCAAACAGAAGCAATTTCACGTGTAATGCTTTTTTTTATGTCTCCTTCACACAGTAGGGAATCCATGAAATGCCTGTGGCTTTTACTTTTATTACAAAGCAACAGTCATTAGAATAAAGTCAATTAACATTTGCTTGATATAGGAGAGTGTAAACCGTGTAATTAACGAGATTTGTTATATTTGCAAACAGTGGTTAGTTTGCATTGTGGCTATTCATTGTTGAACAGCACAACTGAACAAACACAAGAGTTAATAAATACTGTCAAAAGAATACTTATCATCTCTAGTAAGTCAACAGAATGTATGTAAGGCATGCAAGGCAAAAGGAAAGTCTTATGTTGACTGATGTTTTATCAGCAGTGTCTCCTCAGTCCGAAAAGCCCCCACATCTTACTTTGCAGGAAAAAAGTGGTAAAAGGATATTCAGGAGTTAAAAATTATAATTTTTATGGAATAGATACAGTTTTGTGGTCTGGATATTGTAAGAACTGTTTGAATTATCATTTGTTATGCATTTCATATGTGTACTGTATGCTCATTCATGAAACTTTTCATTGTTGTGCGAAAGAAAACAAAAAAATCTGTGAGGATTTGGTCTCTTTGTGGGTAATTGTATTGTGTCATGGCCATCCACCTTCCTACTCCTGGTCCTATATGTTCATAAAATCCTTACAAATGGATTTACTGTCATGGTACTGTTATATGTTGGAAGTCATGTTGGCATGCAGTGATATACAGACATCAGAAGCAGAGTTATTCAGATACTCTTTGGCCTAGAAAAATACATTTATTTTGTATCTCGACAAAACTGTTACAGTACAGACTAATGAAACCTATTGTTTATGAGTATTGTGTTTTGTTGAATAATGCAGTGATTAAAGTCACGACTACAAATAGACCTCTCCCCCTCACAGGCACTGCTACATATAGGCTAACATTTATCCAGTGTCCACGAGGAAGAGTGCCAGTCTACAACTCCACACCTCTTCTGTTATACTGAACGTTATCTCGAGAGGCACTATACAATTACTCTCCCATTGAATCTCCATATTTGTACAGTATACTTTGTATGTCAGCAGACAAGTATATGACATGATTTGCATTATAACAAATGGGTTAAACTAAAAAGTAAATTATGTGCATACAGTAGGACAGGAACTGTATAGCAAGCGTGTTATACAAAGTGCTATACATGTACAGTATGTGTCAGAAAAAGAGAGACAACAGTTATATTTGTTGCATATGACAACAGAGTTAAGTAGATACATTAAAAGTAAATTCTACTGTTCTTTACCTGCAATACATTCACACTGGAATGTCACTGTCATTGTTTTATTCTTAAATGACAAAAACACCAGTAACATAATATATAATCTAATCATAAGTCTATCACTCTAGTGAAAAAAATACACTTCACATCTGAAATCACAACACTTAATAACATGAGTGAGATTGAGTGCAATATTGATGTATTTAATGTGTGTGTTAGAGGAGTGTTAGGACTCACATTGACATTAGTATTTAGTATTGATAAAAATGAGAAGTCTTAAACTACTGTATAGGCTGGTTTACCGTAGGTCTAAATATGGTTGAGAATTTAATAACAATCCCGGGCAGAATATGTGTAACTCATTCCATCTAAAGCCTGTGTGCTTTTTATGCATACTTAGATGCATGTGGCTCTACCTCCAGCTGTTCGCCAAATTAATGTGCCCTATGATGAATCTATTACAAATGATGAATACCATTATATTCTGGTAATTTCACTGGCTTTGTAAGTGGTTTTCAGGCCAGTTACCGCTGAGACTAAAGTGTTTAAGGACGACCTGGCAGATGGTTACTACTGAGAGACAGTCTCAAGTAAAAAAGTCTTTAGATATAGCCTCGACAAAGTTGGGAGCGGACATGAGAATGCCCGTAGTGCAGAGCGTGGTAAAGAGTGAAAAGGCCATCAAGCATAAGCGGTCGATGACCGAGGCGGCGAACTTCCACTCATTGCACACGATCTCCTCCTCATCCTGGTCACGGAAGCGCTTGGCGATGTAGCGCACCTCCTCCAGGATCTTGGCCAGGTCGGGCTCGGCACTGCTGACGGACGCTGAGGACGCCTGGCCAGCGCCCGGCAGCAGGACCTCGTCGTCGCTGGCGCCCATCAGCCGGCTGCAGAGGACGCCGGAGTCCGGCGAAGTGGCGTAGTGCAGGCTCTCCATGCCGCGGAAGCCGATGAAGAGCATGTTGCCGTTGGTGGCCTGGGGCCCGCCCGTGCTAACGTTCAGGTCCACGCTGGACAGGCTGCTCCTCGGACGCTTGTTGTGGCACGCTGAGCGGACGCGGTCCTCACCCGGACGCTTCATGCGCAGGAACCAGGCGCACCAGTTAAGCAGAATCACGCGGGTCTTTGGCACAGGGACAGGGAGCACAGGGAACATTACCCAGGCAGTCAATAAATACAAGATTCATAACTCAGAGGCGCAAACCAGACATGATGAATCTAAAAGCAAATCTGATGCAGCTGTTAATGCTTTCAGCTTGAAATAGTGTCTGTCTTTTTGGCAACACAATAACCACCGAGTCATTTATTTCAATATTACTGTTCTCAAGCTGATGTCAAAATGAGTCAGGTACTGATGTTCTGCCTGGACTATCAGACCTTCTGTGATTATTTGCAAGGAAATAATATTAAAAGACAATGTGATCTATGGAATATTTCCTTTCAACTGAAGTTGACATGTTCAGATTCAGATGTCTTTCTGGACCATTCCAGTTTAAGCAGATGCTGTGATTGTTCTCATGACCAACATTATAAAATTTCAAGGTGACTTTGATATATAGAATGACCTTTACTGAGTACTCACCCACTTTGGCATTTTGCCTCCATCAGGGTCATGGTAGTGGTACTGTAACACCCAAACCGTTGCTATTACTGAAAGTCCTACAATAACCATGGTGGTGGCGAAATACTGGGCTGAAAATAAGAAACAGGGAGAATAGCATTGTGTGTCATCACATTATAATCATCTATTTTCATCATCTAAATCAATACTACAATCATAGTGGATAACAGGAGACATGGCAAAGGAAAATGAAAAACTGTGAAATACGGAACATATTCCCTCTATATCACACCTTCTGTTGAACCAGACACTGTACTGCTTTGTATTGTTCAATCATCGAAACAGAGTGCCACTAAACTTGGCTTTACTTGAAGTGGTACAGTGCTCAATGACTTCACAACTGGCAGCCCAAGACCAAAAATGGGTATGGTTTTCCTACTGTCAGAGTCCACGTAAATCGCCAGACATTACAGTAAGTGCTTCGGGCCCTCAAGGGGAAAAGCCTGGCTTGATGGAGACTAAGCTTTCATAATACTTTCATTCATATTTATGTGCTTTTCAGACCTAGTTATCATATTTGGAATTAATGGCGGCATCATACAGTCCAATGGCATTACTTTGGAAAAATATATTACCTATTAAAGGCACAGAGTCCGATGTTGCTGGCATGATTTCTGCTACCAGGAGCATAAACACTGTCAGGGAGAGCAGCACTGTGATTCCTGTAACACAACATTGACATTGATTTCACTCATTATTGTGCATATTCAGATACCCAGTAAGTTCATTCTAAAAATAAAAGATGTGCTTGGGGAATGCTAACACAAACACATAATCAGCATTTGCTGGTTTCCACTAGGTCTGCCTGCACTCCGTGGAGCTCATCGCTACCACTACTGCTACCATTGGTTGATATTCCACCAAATGCACTGCAGAACATTTCCACTCTGTTCCATTTGAACTATATGCCCACTACTTATACATTGATGGGTTCCACTTGTCGGTTGGGGGGGGGGGGGGGGGGGGGGGGGGGGGGCTTGACAATGGTGTTGCACTCAGACGGCCACTGAGGCAGACTGTGGGAATCCAGGGACAGTGCTCCTCTACACGGCTGAGAATTGGCACGGTACTATACACAATCATTTTCAAACAATTTTCACAGTTAGGTGTGAACCACTTCTCTAATGGGAGGCTATATAAACACTGACCAGATTTGACATTTGTTTTGAATGTTTTGATTGTATGTGTGACTCCTGGGAAACCTGGGAACCGAAAAAGGTTATACTCTCTTCTCAAATTACCTAAATCATTACTAAAAGAAGGATTACAGAAACATTCTTCCACAACGTGTTATAAAAACAAACATAAAGTGTTATAAAATGATCATAATAATAATGTCATAATGATTTACATAAATGTATTAATTGCATATGAAATAATTACTGCTCACACACTCATAATGAATGCACACTCTAGCTTGAAATATCGAAATGCATAACGCAGCCTCCTTTACCTCTAATGGCGCTGCTGACATCACCAAATCCTCCTCACATGTGACACCACAAAAACTTTCATAATAATGTATGGCTTATAGGCAGCCTACAAAATCATATCGCTTTATGAGTGCAGCCATGTCAATTTATAGATATGGTTATGGTTATGGTTCTTGGTAGATGCTTCTGTCCAAAGCAGTGCACAGCGACAACAATAAACATTATCATTACAAATTAACAGATCAAACAGCTATGCAGACTTATGTTAGGGGCCATAATGCATTATGAATACTTTATAAACATTTGTAAATGTGTTTTTAATGCTGACTTTGTGTTACCAAAAATACATAAAATAGGTGTTGTTTAAAAGACAAATGTGATAAGAATGTTGTCACAGAGTACTTCATTCATTCATTTGGAAAAAGCTCCAGTATAAATGCTAGGTGAAGCCAGAGCTACAATGATTTATTTTCATTAAATAAAATATATAAAGTTTAATAATAATAATTTCACTTACAGGGAGAGAGAGGGTGCCTCCCTAGTCATTAATTAATAAAATGATAACACATAAGACTCTGACTAATTTAATTTTCTTTGGATATCGATCTTGGAACATACATCGCTGTGTGGCCTACGGTGACTCACTGGCACAATGCTGGCAGATAACGTATGACTAATGTGAACGCAAAACAGCAATACCGTCTTACATGGAAAACCACTAATTCCCTCCACAGGGATTTCACGGTTGGCATCCGCCCAATTTCAGGCTAGGTTGCCTAGCCTGCTCTAATATCCTCAGGCCTAAAAATGAATGCTTTGGGGAAATGGAGCAGACTGCTTATTGCTAACGAGTATCAATCTTATAGTGAGGAAAGAGAGATGGAGAAAGTGGAGAAGTTGAGTGAGAAGCAGACTATCGTCCAATACAGAACATGGTTGAAAAAAAAACATTTAATTGGGTTGTATTTATTCCTCGAGTGACACTTGACACCATCGTGTATGACTTGGTAACACAAATTGATAGTCCAAAATGAGGATGGTATCACTTACAGTGAGGATACTGATGTATCCTCCACTGAACCACCCACTCACTTAGTGAGCAATAAAGCTTGAAAACCAATTAAGCAGTACAAGAGAGAGAGCGAGGGCCCGCTGCATAATATACTGTACTTTCTGCTGATCAGGTTCTATACGCCTGACCCTCAGCAGAACTCTGTGCAGCTTGTGTCAAGCGAATCCCCCCCCCCCTATTCATTAGAAACCCAAACTACACTAAGGTTGCAAGAGTTTCTATGCGCTGAGAGAACAATTAGCGGCGACAGGGCCGACGGGCTGACACGGCTGGCTCACCGAGGGAGATCTTCTCCCCAGAGTCGGCGGGCAGCAGGAAGACCAGCAGGGCCAGCGTGGAGATGAGCACGCAGGGGATGAGCAGGTTCAGGCCGTAGTAGAGGGTGCGGCGGCGCATCACCACCGTGAAGGTCACGTCCGGGTAGGGCTCTTTGCAGCAGTCGTAGAACTTCTCGTTCCTTCTGCCCGGAACCTCTGAGTGGTACATATGCAAACACACACATGCACGTCTTCAAACAAGAACACACATGCGGTATATAGACACACACTCACACATACCCCCCCCCCCCCCCCCCCCACACACACACACACAGGGCGATAGCAAGTCCAAATGAAAAAGTGTAGATACAAGAGAAATTCCATTCCACTTAACCCAGATCTGATTATTCACACATAAAGCACTTCCTCTAGAGAAGTGAATACGTTGCTTATGGATCTACTGTCATATACATACTGTAGACTAGAGCATCAAACTGTATGCAGAGCAACATAAAACTGTAACATTTAACCATCTGGGTTATTGAGGGACATAAAAACAGCTCTCTAGCACCCTTCAGAAACACTGCTGAAGCAAAATGTTTGGTTTTGAAAATAGGCCAGTTAAAACTGTGTACCCACTTCTGTTTGAAAATACAGAGAACTCTATTATTTGAAATACATATAGTAGGGGCCTAAGCTATTATTTTGTTACTGAAGTAAATGATTTTGAACATTATTATTATACTTTGACCCGAAAATAACAATAACTTGGTCATAAGATCTAAATTTGCTTGAAGAAGATGAACAAAAAAAAACAGTTCTTACCCACAAGATCCCATTCTCCATTGGCAATGTACCCTGTTATGTCAGCTTCTATCATCTGCAAGTCTAGTGACCAGCCTCCATATGTCCAGGAACCAAACTTCAGGTCACACCGCTGGACATCAAAGGGAAACCAGCGTACATCTATATAGCAGGTGCTTTTGAAGATTCCTAGGAACACGAATTGAGGTTGTTGTTGTGCTTAGCTTAAAGACAGAATCCCTCAAATCCTCAAACCCCTCCATATGCACTGCAGCTTTTCTTTGTACATCTAGCAACAATTCCGTGTATCAGCCATGCACTTAGGTGCTTCATTATGGACAAAACAAATTGTTCGCTAAGTAAAAAGAAAAAAAGGCAGCTCAGCAAATTAGATTAAGGATGGCAGAACTTAAAGGTTGAAGTGATACTTCAGATAAATACATAAATTAAACATAAGGGGAGAGCCATGCTGTAAAATATAGATCCATTATGTCTGCTTTATAATTAACAAATGGAACTGATGCAGACAAAACTCCCTCTTAGGAAATAAAATAGCCATGAAGGAATAAAGGTTTGGAAAATTCAGAGAGACAAGGGAGCTGCATTTGTATGAAATAGACTAGACAGGCAAGACAAATGTTGGACAATTCAATTTGGTTTAGATAGCAGATTGTCAGGAAAGTGACCTGATTAATCTTTACCCTGCTAGCTAACTCCTCCATTCTCCACCGCCCATATTTCTCATTATTTCATTACTGCCCTACATGGATGGATCCCTGAGAATAAATGTGAGATCCTACTATGGAATTAATGCCCTCTTGGGTCATGTCCCTTACATAAAATGGAATGGAAATACCCAGGGTGAATTTCTCTCTGAATGCTTTCCACCCCCATCCACCCATTGATTCCACCCCCCCCCCCCCCCCCCCAACACCCCCACCGCCCCCACCTCCCCGCCCGCCTTCCGCCGAAGAGAGTGTGCTTGGCAAGGGAGGTGGAGGGAATGCTGATGAACGCCGCAGGAGTACAGTAATCAGTTTTTTTTCTTGACAGGTAGCCGCACTGCCAAAGTAAGTGACTGGGCAATCAGAAAATAGATGCATCCGCTGGACCAGGAATATGTGGGTCAGTGGGGTGGGGTGTGTCTGAAAGCAATCACTGACTGGGTGTCTGGCTCATTCAGAAACATCTAGAGGTTCTTTCTACGTTTTGTTTTCCAGGACAACTAATTAGTGTGAGGACAATGATGAGCAATAATACTAGCAGTAACACTTGTGAGCTGAAATTAATATGGATGCAACCCTTTAGCGAAATGGCCTTTAAAATTAATTGGAAGTCACCGTACAAAATCTTTTGTAAATAGCAACAGCCAGCAACCAAGTCCTTTTTGAGAACATGGCCGCTAAATGATAGTCATCGTTAGGGATCAGAGAGCCTCCAAGGTCTTGCATTAGCTCTAAGCAGTCCCCCATGACAAACACTATCCATCACATCCAATGTAATAGATGAGAGATGAAGCCAGCTATCAGTAATAACCGTAATGTCAACCCTAATAAATCCTGACCACAGGACCGCTGTGAAACACATTTACGGCAGGTTCATCAGTAATGACGCTGGTGATGGACGAAGGCTGCCTTACCTGGTGGCATGTACTGGCACGCTCCTGAGGAGTTCACCAACACATTTGTATGGAAGGTGGCATCAAATCTCTCGTCAGCACTAGCGTGGAGACACAAGGATACAAGGAGGTTAACTAAAGTAAAGAATAAAGTGAAATTGTCAGTTCCTTCGCCTGTTGTGCATATACAGTATTACAAGGAGAATGAAGAGGAATTTGCTTGTGTTTATGTTGATGTACATATCTGACCTATTTTCAGAAATGACTGTTAGAAATAACAGCATAGTCAGCACTCCATGGAAGTACCAGAGTCTATAACTAATCAATACCAGCTTGATTGCGTTTCATCACATGGAATTATATAGGATACTGATGAATTGATTTTTTTCTGAAGTACAGGTCAAAAGGGGGACTAACATAACAAAAGTGGTCTGCTCTTCAGTCACTAAAAAATGTACAGTATATTCATAATGATAACTTCCAAAAGATTAATCAATCAAAACAATCATCATCAATGCTTCTGTCAGCATTATCTGAACTTGATGGAAAATGCAAGCATGTGTTACAGTTTCTGAGTGCTTTGAGTTCAATCACACTGTAAAATTGTGTATCCATCATCCATTGCTGCCTGTTTAAATATGCCTTCCGCTGAATTTCTCACATGAGTGATTCAACTGCTGGTTCCCACATTTCATTTCTAAAATTGAATCCCCATGAGGTCTGAACCGAGGGGCGAGGAAGGTGAACATCACTGAAGAGGTCCCATACTGGGTGTAAGTGAAACGCAGAGTAATCACCCACCAAAGCATAGGCCTAGGTGTCTAATGACAGAGACAAATGGGCCTAAGAGCTTGTTTTCTTCATTATGCAGTGGAAGCAATGCCTTAGAGATCTAATTTATGAACATTAGCCGGAGTGATTCATCACCTTCAGAACCACTCTTACTAAGACAGTGCTCAGCACAGAGCATATGTCAGTACAGGTATAGCTTTCAAACGAGCAATCACTGTCCTCCTCCTTTTTCTTGTCCTCTCCTTGTTTTTGTCTGTAGGTGCACTTATGGGACAGGTCCAGTATGCTATTGTGTGGACTAACTCCAGACCCCCGTGGGCTGAGCCAACGTTGACACAAGCCGTCCCGATGACTCAGCACGGCCTGATAGAGTTTATGGGAAGTGACACACAAGCTCGTATTTTCACGATCTAAGGGCCAGTGTTGACACTCAGGCGTGTTGGCTTGTCGTTTCGAGAAACGGGCGTTCAAAAAACCGATGCCGAATTACCCGGAGAGGCAGGGTCTGAGGGTGCAATTATATAAATGCATTCTGTAGACGAACACAGATGGCTTGTTTCTGTCTCTAAGACTTTTCTTGGCTTAAATGCGATAAATTGTGTATGCTGCTTCAATTCCTCCTCTAGTGCTTTTAATGGACATAGTTGACCTTATGAACACAGAGGCGTGTAGCCTTGAAAGGGTACCTTGCCTCAAAACCGATCATTATACAGACCTTAACAGTGTGGGGAAGCAGAGTTGAGTACACTAAAATAGTCTCAAGGCTTTAGCCTACAGTACATTGTACTGGCCATTCATATTAAATATTATTATTGTTGTTATTGCAAATGTGCATAAAGTATTTATTCTTATACATAGCCTTATACTACTGTCCTTAATTATATTCTTACTGTTCTGTATTTTTGTTCTTTTTATGTTATTGTTGAGTATTGTACTTTGAGAGCAAAGATTAACCGGAGTCAAATTCCTTGTTTGTATCTACACAATCTGACAAAGATTATTGTAATTATTTTAAACTGAACAATAAAGGTATCTATTGCACATACCTGTTGTAAAGCAAGATGTCTGGCTTCCATATTTGGCTGCCAGGAAATCTGACATTGGTGACGCCAGGATAATCAGAGACATTCCACTGAAGGTAATAATCATACCAGTACTGAAGAAGGTAAAAAAACATTGGTCAAATCTCACACAACAAGACATGGAAAATAAGACTGAAATCAGTTTTTAGAGTGCAAACCACACAACCCTCAAATGTCAATAACAATGAACTACAGGGACAAGATGCTTTCCCCTTTTTATTTCCCATGTGAGTCATGAATGTGCATGATCGCTGTACGGCCCTACAACAGCACCACGTCATCGAATGATTTGTTTCTTAATTAGCTGAAAACTCAATCAGATCGGTGCAGAAAAGAATCTATGAATATGTACGACCAATTATGTAATAAAAAAATGGATCATTGAACTCAATATATTGATGTGAGATAATAATGCATATACAAAGAGATATCATGAGAAAGCAATCGCCTGAAGCAAAATATTTCGACTAGCTTTGCTTTCCCTCATCTCCCTTCTGCTTTAGCAAAAGACACTGCAACAGCGCATCCATCTGGGATGCCTAATGGTGATTGAGATGGAGAGACTGTGTGTGTGTGTGTGTGTGTGTGTGTGTGTGTGGTTTAATTCTCTTAATGTAGTTATGACCCTCTTGGGGATGTAGCCAGAGGGAAGGAACAGTCTGCAGAGAGATATTTTTGGATAAAGGTCAAAACCATCAATGGAGAGCCTACCCAGATCCTACGCCAAGGCAACACATATCAAATTGATAGCCCACACAAAAACACACTGTTTACTGGGCAGTGTTGCAAGAGCACTATGATGAAGCACATGCCTTCTGTTGTGAATCATTTCCCCCTACATAACATCATGCACATACACTGCAAATCAAGATCAATGCCACATAGGGGTTCCATCCATGCTGCCATGAAATCTAAAGTTGGGTTAAAATACAAATAATGTATAAAATATAGTGAATTATCGTGAATAATTTTGTATTATCATTATTATTCGTGAATTTTGTCTTTGTTTCCATTTCAGATAGTGAGCCCCAATGCAAGTAAGGACAAGAGCAGGCTTCACTCAACGTGTATCTTCCCAAGCTATTAGAGAGCTGGCCTGAATAATCAGCTCAAGTAAAGAGGCCTCCCCCTACTTTAGATATTGAACCCCATTCATTACTAATGCACAAGGTAATTAGCAGTCTTTGTCACTGGCCTATGATATACTGTACAGTAAGGGGTCTCACCAGTTGTAGCCATATGTTTGTTGTTAGAACTTGGTTCTTCTCATCCTGGTTCACAAACAGAAATAATAATTCATGAATGATTCACAGCTAAATTCAGACTACAACTGCACAGTTTGATTCAGATTCCTCATCAGTAAACATGAAGCAAAAATACAGTCCCCTGTGAAATATACAGTAAATATCAGATCACAGACACAAATATATACTGTTGTGTGGCACCATTCATCACTTTGAATAACCCTCCACATTTGCAAACATCATCATGGAACTGACCTTAGTGCGTGAATTAATCTATACAATCTAAATCAGTGTACAAAAAGAGCCTTAATTCTTGTCACCAGTTAACATTACTTTGGCGACATTGGGTTTCACCACCTCCCCTGCGCTGTTTCATGGAAAAAAACGAGACCATCTCAAATGTGTTGATGGTGATTAGTTTCGATGTTTTCAACATGTATTCTCTCAGCTCCATTCAAATCCACCAGCGACCCCCTCAACCACACAGATGTCATTTTCTCTTCGCTCTGACTGTCTCGCACTGTGACTTTTATAGAAAATGGAATCTTGGGGGCGTCTCATGCAACACTATGAAGTGTGCCGGCCGGGGAAGTGAAGCTTGTGATGCTGGCGTTATAAAGAAGAGCCTTGTCAGCTCTTTCACCCAAGGATGCTCAACCACCTCCATCTTGAGAGGAGAAGCCCTTTCTCACAGGCCTGACGCTGACAAATAAATCAGACCGCTGTTACATCAGAGACACAGGGCCGGCTAACATTTACACACACACACACACACACACACACACACACACACACACACACACACACACACACAAACACACAGACTGTGATGATGCAGGCTAAACAGACAGATAATGCAAGCCTCTGGCAGGGTTCACATTTCCTTGTTTCCTCACTCAGTGTGTACATTCATCAGCATGTGTACTTTCATAATATTTTTGAATATACAGTATAACAGACATAACGTCTGTTTAACATACAGTATATCAACACAATCACAGTTCATTTTGATCAGTGGCTCTAATGTGGAATGTCATTGGTGTGTACATTTAGAACTTACCACATCCATGATTTGCATTAGGCTGAAGCTGAAATTCACCGTTAGGGTTTGCGTGTCATTGAACACTGGCCTCTCCAGTGGATTGTAATTTGCCATCAGGTCTTTGTACAGTCTACGCTGAGGATCACCTTGCTGTGACACTGTTGAGGGAACACGAATAAATAAATAAATACATACATACAGTACTACATACATAAGCTCAACGGTGTGTTTCAGAGAATAAAAATGAGATGAGAGGTTTTTCATGCCCTGTGCTGCGCTTCCAATCTGAGACTTGCCCAGTAATTGAAACTGAAAATAAAAGGCAGCGCAAAGTCACTCTCTGCAAAAAAAAAAAAGAAAAGAAAGAGGCTGAGGTGAAGTTTAGAGGATAGGCTTGCACATTGAGGCAAAAAGCAGCCCTGCCTCATTTGGACGCTGGTTTGTTATTGATCCACGAATCTCATCAAGCGCTCTCCGCATGTAGACACAACCTCAGCCTCCTCCTGGCTGTCTGGTCTGGGAACCTATAACTCTCCTCGTCTCTCCGTGCTCTGCATTCTGAGAGCCCGCCAGGACCCCGAGGCACAGTATATCTACATCTCCTGGCGTAGTATCTACATCTCTGAACTGCTGAGGTCTGGGACCCTCTCGCAACTCTTAAGCTATAACCGTCACTGTTCATTTCCCCTCTCGTCAACTGAGATCAAGCACCAATGAAAGCTGTCAGAGTCCACTAACTGTACAGCTGTCTCTCACAGCCAGAGAGAGATCACAGGATTTCTGTGTCAATTACTGATCAACTGATGTGAAAGAACGCTGTATTTATAAATACTGTATATATATATATTTATTTTTTTTCTATCACTGTTTAGTGAGGATTCCCACCAAAGCGAAGAGAAAAGGAAGGAGGAGATAACTGTGTCCTGTAGTAGCCATCATACAACACCTTATTCAGAGAACACGCTAATGAAAGCCTGGCTTTGTGTCGTATGGTTCTTTCCCATCGGCTCTTAACTATTCATAATAAAATTCCTCTGAGGCCTGAGGTCCACTCACTGGATAGCACCAGGCTTTTAGCGGTCAAGTCAGTATCTGTGACTCATCTAGGAAGAGGGCACGACAATAGGATAAACAGAGTGCTATTATCCCAAGCCAATATCTGCCCTGGCATCTATTGTGAAGTCTAATTAAATTTAAGAGGCCTGCCTAAAGTCAATAAGATGGACTAAATGGAGACATGGCAGGACGCACAAGCAATTACATGTGGTCAATATTGATGATGAATGGATATCATAAGCTGAAGTAAGTTACACATGTAGATACAATGTTGTTCTACAAAAAGAGGTCAAACCAATTTATTCTAAATTGAAATAAAAACAATGTAGCCTATTATATAATTACCAAACCCACTATTTAATTTATTCCAAAGAGTATCAACACATGGCATTCTTATAACAATCAAATCAAACACAACTACAAATCTACACAGAAATATAATTTTGTTATAGGGTATATTGGCTGTACTAGTGCTACTGCTACTGTATATTGATTGTCAAAAACTACTCTTTTTGAAAATACTTTATAACCACAAAACCCCTGAACATGTTCTACATCCAGATAATTGTGTGAATCCAATTAACCTGAACATTTAGCTTGTATTGTAGCCTGCACATCATGCAGCTGCTCCAAACTGGGTAGTAGTGAATGAGCCTAAATATTGATTCACTTTTAAGAATGAGACCCAAATCAAGCAGACAACAACGACCATCTGCAACATGAGAAGGAATGGGCTTTCAGAGGGTAAACACAATGAACTAGGATCTAAATCCTAGAGCAGAATAGCATGTAAGATAGTAGCCACATAAAAAGCAAACAACACAATTTAATAATAAGGGGTTAGCCTACTACAAAAGTGGCCAAATGGCAAAAAATCCACATCTAAAAATAAACACGTGCTTTGACAAGCAATACTGACACTTTTCCCTCAACAATTATTTTGCCGGCTATGTATCACATTACTGTAAATTGAAAACCATGCAGAACCTACCTCTCCACAAACAGAGAGTGATGACGAGAAACAGGCTGACGTTCCAACCTCCCATCATGTAACCTGTGAAGGAACGCAAAGCTAAAAACGTGTTTAAATCACCTAACTAACTTCATCGGATGTTCTATCCTACTTCTGAACACGGCGTTCACCGATACTATGCATTTGTTGGACACAGGACCCTTTTTGCTGTCCGGCACATTGTTATGTGGTGCTGCAGAGTCCCGCCTCCCACCGTCCTTGCTATATTTCAAACAGAGTGCGCCGTCAGAGCGAGCAGCCCTTGTCAGAGATCCGCTAACCTATGGGCATGTAAATCAAATTTCTGTCACAGACTCGGCCATCAGACCGGCCCGCTGGAAGGTGGCACGCTGAGATAAAGTGTCTCTCACAATGTCCTCACCTCAAGGCTGGATGTATTACTCAGTCAAACACTACAGCACAAGTGCCTCATCGAAACTTCACTATGCCACTCCAGGTCACCACATTTGTGAAAACCGCACGCTCCTACACGTTTCAGACAGCCATGATTAATATACAGTAAGCTATCCAAATAACTAGTTACTAACCAGCACTGCTGTGCTGGTAATATTATATATTTTTTCAAGCATTTCTAGGCAAAGCTAGTTATATCGTAGGCCTTTGTGAATCAGGATCTCATTCATATTTGATTGTTTGTCAGAAAGTAGATCAAATGAACTCTGAATATTGCATTTCAATTTTGTTTACATAACACTTTTTAGGCACAATCACTGACTGCAGTGACAGATGGTTTTGCCAAATGCCTGACACATATTTTAATAAATATTTTAGCAGGTCAGTGTCAGCAGCAAAAATCAGCTGACCTGCCCAAAAGTTAAATTAACCTGCAGCCAAATTTAAAACTTGTGTCAGGTACTGTACAAAACAAAATGTAAAATGTAAAAACAAAAAAAAACTTAAGCTGCTTTTGTGCTTGTTTTGTCCTGCATCCATAGTCCACACAACTTTAAGGTGCGACTGACTGAGGGTGTTTCATATCAGTCTTTTTTTGCCAAGGTTGTATGGAATGTTAAGGTGGTGGTGTGGTGTGGTCCTATGTAAGTCCTATTATTTTTAATCAATTTGCCTACCCTTGCATCTGTCTAATGTGATTGTGTTTGCTTGAAATGACACGAATACTTCAAATGGACACAAATTTGTTCTAAACTGCTCAGGATGTTGCACCTGAAAACTATTACACTTTCTTCTGAATTCATCTAAATTCTATCCATGTTTTTTTATTTACAGTATATATATATATATATATAGGCTATATATATACTGTATGTTTGTGCAGTGAGTGCATGGGCCCAAAACGACTTGTGCAGAGCCCTTCACATGAAACCAAATAAGAGTCTTGGACCAACACATATGCTTCAAGAGCACATAAGTTAGGGGTTTCACTTGATTGCCTGCTGAGCTCAACTATCAACAACCTTTTGCCAGAATGGAGGACTGCAGCAGACTGCAGGGGTTCTTACACGGCAGCCACAACACCCAAGACCATTTGAAGACAGCATACACAGAGTCTGTCAGAATACGGCAGGAACTCCATTGGATTGTGTGAACGCCCTGCAATTATTGACCTCTGAGGTCTTTTCCTTAGTTATCTTGAAGCATATTATGTGTCTCTAATTGTCCCAATGCATTGCACATGATTGGTCTAGTCAATACCTCATCTCTTGGGGATCAATAAAGTATCTATCTATATATCTACAGTATCTCTATCTACTGTATGAGGCTCATAAAGTTCTATCGGATCTCTTCACAGAGCCTTGATAATAAATAAGGAATGAAAGGAATTATCATGTTGATAAAGGTCATGTTTGTATTTACTCCAGTGTTACAGTGCTGTATGTGAAAATAAACACTAATAGCCTCAGACATTACTTTCTTGGGTGGCCAGAGACCATTGCACAATAAACATGGTCTAAATAAAGAATCAAGTGTGGACTTAAAATATGAGCATGTCCCGAACAGAGGGTATAGCCGCTGTCTCATTTGCCTGATAGTGTTCATGAGGACACGGTTCTCCCAGGTGGCCTGCCAAGAGGATGGTTCTGTTGAGGCAGGTCACTGTTCCAGCTGCTCATTACCTGTAGATCAAACACATTCTTTAACCAGATTAGACGCAGACCATCTGATCAGCATCATCATCAGAGTCCCCCCTCATCTTTCTGTTCCATCAGAATAATATGACATTGGGCCATCATGATAACATGGCATCCCTTATTTTAAAGGTGACATGGAATGGAAACCATTTTTGTCTTGGTTTTGATGAATTATGAGAGGTTGTGCATAACCAAAGAGCTATCATGAACATGAGGCATGGTTGTGCCCTCCTTCATATGAAAATGTTGAACTGAGAAATAGCGACTAAAAAACGGGCGAATTAGAACAAAGCCTACTTGTGATGTCAAATATCGCAAAGCCATTGAAGTTCAATTGGGTTAGCCAAAGAGGGTGCCATTTAGTCAAAAGGACCATTCCAATACCGAGCCTAAATATAAGGTTTTAATCGGGCTTGTAAAATTGTAATTGAGTTTATTTTTTTATAAATCAAAGTTGAATATACGATTTTAACATCAGAGAACACAGTACAATACTCGATTCATCCATTCTAAGTCCTCTTTAAAAATTATTTGTCAGTTATGTGAATAAATGGTACCGCTTCCTACTCCTCGTGCTTTTACTTGCAACGTCACGACAGGACAATCATACAGTAGAACACAAATTTGACCAGAGGGTTACGGTATAGATGTGGTCCTGGCTGATCATGCTATGAAACACTGGCACTGAAAAATGAGGTGAAGTAATGACATCTCATTGAAGCCTTTCTTTTGAGATGATCTGTGGCAACACTCATTTGTTATCCTGAGCACTTGTAAGCTGAACTCAAGCAGCACAAAGCACAAGGTTTAGTCCCCACACAAGTCCAGCAGGTGTCTAAACAAGTTAAACAACAAAAAAAGAATACACATGGATAATCATTAGCCAAAAACAAATACAGCGCTTATGTGAAGTCCAGTCTCAATTATAGTCTTCGCATATAGGCATAACAAGGACTGATAATACAATTTACAATGAATACATTGAGAGTTCAGATTTCACATTGCAGAAACATAACTGGATTTTTAAAAGATGCAAAACATGTATCCATGTAGATGTGTCCATCCTGAGGATTTTCTACAGGTGTGGGACGCCCATATGAATTCATTAATGTATCACAAAAAAATAAAGTTTAACACTTTCAGGATATAGAGTATACTGGAGTATCAGGGGTGTAACATGTGGAGCGGAGGAAGCCCCTGTGATCACTTAGCACCGGGCCACGTCACAGGGCAGGTCTCCATCCATCAGCCCGCCCTCTCACAGCCAAAAATGGAAATGCAGAGACACTGGCGGCAGAATTACTGCGCCCTGCTCGATAATCCAGTGGGCACTGCATTCATGTTGACACTTGTCATTGATCTCTCTCCTGGCCCCAGACAATTAATAGCTGGTGTCAAAGCACGGCCCCCTCAACTCTGGGGCACGGAAAGTGCTGCTCTCAGCTAATTTTGCTCCAATCTATACCGGTGCTAATGACGGCGCAGACACAAGGCCATGCTCAACAACTAAGTTAACTTTGGAGACCTTCGACCTGCCTCTTTAATTGGATGCCCTTACAGAACGTACAATTTCTAACCTCCTTGACAGTCTCCAGTCTGGGCCTGCATTCTCAAATGGCCACCCACCACCTCCTCATTAGAGGGTGTATGTGTGCAGTTTTGATAATAGTAGTCTAGAGAAATGATGGAGAGAGCCAATAGTGGTCCCGGTCCTCAGAAGTGGTACATGGAATTCAAGCGCTTGGCTTCTCCCTCGCCTCAGTACACCTCATTACATTGACTAACAGTGCCACCTAGAGGTGGAACAAATAGACACAGGATAAATGTCGATCTCAATATGAGGCTGATGGAAATAATAAGGCAATCTGCTGGGTTTTGTTGCCAGATGGGTTATGATCAAAACATGAACACTCCTGTTTGGATGTGACTGTGAGGTCCTACTCAATTATTCTCACATTTTCCATGAAACAGGGAATGGAACTGCTATCAATTAAAGGTTGTACTATCAAATATTCATGGTATTACAGCGTTGCACAGTCTCCTCTGTTGCATACAAAGGATTCTTTTGATAGTGCATATAGCCTTTCCCCCCCTCCATGTGCTGGTGTAGCATATATTGGTCATGTGATGCATTTGCCAGTTGCCAGTTGTCTCATTTCATTGAACTATAGGTGTTGCTTTACATGGTCTAATGCACAAAAGTCATGCATCATTTATATTAAAATTCCCTAGCTTGATCCAACAACACATTGCACACTGGTTTTCACTTTGGTCGTCAAGATGATGACTGTACTTTCAATGTTGTAGAGTGATGTGTAGGGCATTGGGACCTATGTATAATGGGAAAACTAATGAATGTGCTATTTAAACCCATAATTAATCTGGATAGGTGATACTTTATGTGCTTTTTCACCTACCTTTGCCCTTTGAACTGTTGAGAGAGAATGAAAAATGACAGCACTTTCAAACCAGCGGGTGGCTAATTATTCATTAGAGTAGATATGGGCTCATTGAGAATAGGGCTAATCACCCATGATGAACTTAGAGAAGCCCTGTGCCCTTCAGACTATGACTGGTCACACTGCACAGACAAAACAGGGCCTAACACCAGCGTAAAAAAGTAACCTTCATAAAAAACACCAAAGGACCATGGGTACACACACACACACACACACACACACACACACACACACACACACACACACACACACACACACACACACAGACGCAGGGAGTCTCTCTCTCTCTCTCCCTCTCTCTCTCTCTCTCTCTCACACACACACACAAACACACACACACACACACACACACACACACACACACACACACACACACACACACACACACACACACACACACACATGGCTACATGGCTGACACACACCTTGATGGGTGACTGGCTCCCAGGTCTCTCAGGAGCAGGGCAGCAAACACACTGCCACTCAGCCGATGCGGTGCACGCATGGCTGCCATCCGGCACACGTCCTGCCCACCCGGGGTCCTGACAGCAGGGCCGGCACGTCGGCTGCCCACAGTCTGGGGGGGGAAAAACGACCTTAAACAAGACTTGGATTCAGGTGAAGGGCGAAGTATAAAACCTCTACAAGCCACCCGTGACACTTCCATCCACTGTGCACTTGTCTGGCTCAGAAAGTGTTTAACGGCAAGCGGGTATTGCAGGTAAGCCAGCCAGTGACCCAAATATGAGATACAGTTATACATAACACGTACACTTGCTGATTAAAGTGTCCAATCTGTCCATCATAAATAAAGATGCATGTAAACTGTACAAATAGTGAAAGGCAGAAAGAAAAGGTGCAAGGGAGAGGGAGAGGGCAAGTTTACATGACTATGAATTGGAGGAGATTTCTGATGAATGATAGAAGGCATATGTATATCATTTACATTTCATGTAATTCTGCTAATGTAAATATTATAACTAAATGGAATGTATGTTGGAAGGGATATGGGAAATTGGTGACTGCATGACATACCTCATGAAACCACCAGAGGGCAATGTTTTTCTTCCAAAAGCATTCAATGGGTGTGACTGACAAGTGAACATAACTTTGAGGCTCTTAGATTGCCAGATGCCTAGGCATTACTAAAAACTGAACAGAAATCTCTCAGGCCGTTAGCTCTCAGATCCTTTCTGAATGCCTTTCTGAATACAATAGAGGATGCCCAATGAGTCTGCTAAACTCATCTAGTGCTGCACAAGATTTTCACAAATCAACCCCAAGGTCAATTGCTGAGGGGGGAAAAAAATAAATGAATGACTTGTCTGTTTTTCTCTTTTACTCTCCTCTCAAATGGATAACCCCTGTACAATTGCAATTATAGTTTTTTTAAAATAACACATTTGCTTCACATTTGCTTTTTTTACTTTTTGAGACTGCATTAAAAATCACATATATTTCTCCTAATGCTTACCAATGTCTGCTGGTGAGGCAGAATATCGGACAGGCTACATTAGTTGCCATTTTAGCAAATACTGCTTGCCAAGCCAACAGACTCATACAGGTCATTAAAAAATAGCCTGCAGTGCCCAGAGGCCAAACACACTAAGCTCCCCTCATAAAATTCTAGAGGCACACCAGGTCTATTAAAGTAACAGAGTAAATTATGTAAAGTTCATTCACACCATCTGGCCATTAGGCAGTGGTCTTGCTTGGGCTCATGTTCTGGTTTAGATATCCTATTTGCAAGATTGACATTGGTCTCTAGACAAAAAAACTGTATTAAACACTGAGGTGCACCTTTGATTTTTCATCAGGATTCTTGTTTCATAGCTTCTCATATTTTATTGATTGACACTCCCAGGAAGCAACACAATGTCTGAGTCCGGAAACATGTTCAGAAGACAGTGCAGAGTTCTTTTAACCAGCTTGATTTTACTGTAGTGGAAGGCACAACTTTATTGCGCACATACTTTAACCTGTGCGACTTGGGGCAAAATAGTTTTTATGGAGATAAACGTAAAATAAACATGTGGAAACATGAAAAATGTGTGTGTTGTTTGTGTTTGTACCAGCGACTGGCATACCATTTCCTGTTTTCCATGGTAAGGGACTGATAACACATAATTACATTGAAAGACATCGTTTACTATGGCAGTCGTCATCATCATCATCATCATGAAGACATTACGGCTGAGAGAAATAGAAACCCAATCCAATTCTCTTGTCTGGATGAATGGATTAAGAGTTTATTGTTGTAACATTTCAACAAATTAAATCAAATTAAGGAATGTCCTCTGAACACAGCATAACATACGAACAGTGAGTGAGCGAGCATTTGGAATACTCAATCACAACGTCAACAAGTCATGTCAAAGACTGTCGATTTTCATGTGATGTGGTCATTCACAAGATGTAGAGACAATTTCTTTTATTCAAAGCTATTTCATGATTTCCCATCAAGTATTGGATTGGTCATGCTGCTGGACAGCGCGTTGTGTAATCTCTACTCTCCCAGGCTACCGGCTACTTGTCTCTGCCCCCATCTGTGACACTTGCTCAAGTGCCAGCTCTGGAGGAACTAAATGTGCCTGGTAGCAGAACAAACTGATACCACAGTTCCATTACGCTGTATTTCTCACCAAGCCCCTTCTGGAATGATTGAATCTGACTCTGACGCGGATCAATATAACTAACTACATAATACCAAGATGTGTTATTTTTTTCACAAACTACACTCATCACATTAGAGACTAGACATAATGGAGGGAAATGGGCATTCGATTTTCCCTTGTTCAATTGAGCCTGGATAATTATATTAATTGTTTGGAAGGAAAAACACCCTTGAAGTGCCATTCTCTGAGACCGCAGTGGAGAACTCTGATCTACTGTACATAACACAGCGTTTTCAACCTGCCTGTGCATTTCAACACTGCAAATAGTCAGACTTTCAAGCAGCTTTCCCTTTTGTTTAATACTGATGTGGCACTCTAAGTTCTAGTGTGGGGTTTGGAGATGACATCAGACCAGAGGGGCCAGGGGTACAAAGAGCAGAAAATTGAGAAAATAGACAAAAGGGGCTGTGGAGTAGTATTGCGTAACTGTTTTGTAGGTCATACACAATAGCATTTTATTGGTTTGGATTAAATTTACGGAAAGAGATCAATTACTTATGGAAATCACATTTACACATGAATGCAGAAGAAAGTAAATAGGAACAGGAATGTAAAAACACATCTGAATTGACAGAACATTACTCAATCCAGGATTAACAACTCAACTGCTTCTACTTCAAGGTTCAAGATAACCTCACCAATCAAAACCTGTACCCCCCCCCCCCCAAAAAAAAAAACCCCAATAATAAACAAACCAACAAAAAAACATGACAGCTCACATGATCAACAACATTTCTACAGTTCCACTTACTTTCAGTTGTGAACATGGAACTTTAAGTGGTGGCACTATCTAAATCTAGTGCTCCAAATGGAGCTTCTTAAAAATTCAAGTAGAAGAAGGCACTGGCCAGCCAACACCTGACTGAGTTTAGCACCAGGTCTTGTTTGAAGCACCAATTGATTAACCGTCTTATTTTTATGTTTTTTTCTTTCTTCTCCCGCTTTTGTGTAGGTGTGAGCTGCAATCCAAAGAAAGCATTGTTTAGGCTGCACAATGTACCTCTGCATGTTTATCCATAAATTAGACCACATGTCAAATCCCTGTGACCACTGAAGAGAACCAGACAACATCCTCCTTTCTGGCACCACAAAAACAAAACAAACAAATAATATACCAAATGTGAAGAATACACAAGAAAATGTTAACAAAAGACCAGAATACTAAACAAAAATTCTCTACAACTATTCAGAGAGTATTCAGAATGGTATGGTGATGTCTTGGACCACAAACATCTGCCTCTCTTGCAGTCTGAATACTGTTGCTCGTTCCTGGAAACCACGTATAGCAGTGCAGTCCAAATGTAAAACAAGTAGAGCATTTCCAGCAGACTTTTTTTTGAGATGGCTCAATATACGTCCCTGGTTGTTGCAATGCTAGTTCTTTGAGATGTGTGGATGAATCTGCGGTCCTCTCTCTTTTGTAGCCGAGATGCAGAGGGTTCAGTGCATGGAGCGGACCCTAGAGGAAACCACTGCACGATCGTGTAGGTCAACATCACCACAGCAGATAAAAGACTGCTTTGGATTATGTCTAGTCTGTGTCCTCTTAGCTGTGCTTTTGTGTATGCATCTGTATTTGCATGTGTGTTTATTTGTGTGTGTACATATTTGTCTATCAGTGAGTGAGTGTGTGTGAGTGTGTGTGTGTGTGTGTGTGTGTGTGTGTGTGTGTGTGTGTGTGTGTGTGTGTGTGCACGAACATGTGAACGTGTTCTGAGTTTATACACGTGGGCAGTGGAACAGTTTTCTGAGTGTGTGCCACCCAGCCGGTGCCCTCTCTGCAGGTCTCCTCAGCGGTGGGTGGTCCCATCCCTGGCCCGCGCCCACTGATCGCAGGTCTTGCAGCACTGGGCACGCACGGTGGCAAGGTGGCACCGGCCGAGCCACAGGAGGGTCTGGCAGAATCGGAATGTGAGACGGTCACGCACGCATACCTGAGCTGGAAAACAGGATCAGAGAGAGAGAGAGAGAGAGAGAGAGAGGGAGGGAAGAGAGAGAGAGAGGATCAGAGGACATTAATTGCACAGCAGTCCCTCTAGTCTTTATAGTCCCCTGATAGCAAAGATGAAAATATGAGTAAACACCTCCTTAAAATGGCACTCACTTTCCCAAAATAATGTCTGATTTTGTGTTTGAGGTTTGAGTCATGAATATAAAAGAGTCAACCACATAAATAGTATGAATATAGAAATTTGACACAGGTTCATGCCCATCTACACATTGCGAGTGACAAACAGGATCCTAAATCTGGTCAGCATTGTTTATTACTGTAGACCTACTAATCGGTTACTGAGGGAGATTCATTTTGGGACTGGGGATTTGAATTTATATTGAAATGAGAAATCTAGTGGTGCTGAGGTTAAAAAGCAAGGATGTACAGGAATGTGAAATCTGGAAACAGAAGATAATCAGATGCCTTGTTAAGGAGAAAATACTTTATTTCTGACAGTACGTGTATTGCAAATAGCTGATTCACAACCTAGAATATACTGCCAGGTGGAAATGTATGCATTTATTGCTATTCAAGGAACTATATTTAAAGACAGATTAGGATGACTAACATTCTGTGCACGCTTGACCCAGCAAGAAATCCCTTAGTTGCATCAGTGAAATACCCCTACCCCTCAATGTCAAATAGACCTACATTCTCCAAAATGTGAATAATTGAATTATTCACAGTGTTTTAGAAGCAGCATGGGTGTATATGTTTGATACTGAATATCCATATCGGCAGATATTTGTTTTAATGCTAAAGCCAAAATGGAATGGAATCAGGCAATGCAATTGTAAAAACATGAAATTCTAGACTGGCTTAGTTGAAACAATGGCCACACATTTCTATTCATGAGAAGTGCTCATGTCCAGGATAAGCTCCGAAAACAGGTTTACTCAAGGAGAACTGTGCTCTTCCAAAACCATGGCCAAGCAGGCCAAATCTTCTTGAAATAAATTTGAGAGACAAAATGTCATATTTGTCAAAAGCACTGCCTACAATTTAAAAATGAATGGGTGTGGAGCAGAATGTGTTCTTGAGACGAAAATACAATGCAAAACAAAAAGGTTATTGGAATGTATTGTTCCAATACTACACCGTCGTGAATGCCGACTGCCTAGGCAAATGATATCCACAGCACACAGAATTGAAAAATGGAACATGACAGACAGCTTCAGTCTTCCCTGATCTGTTTTGTTCAATCTGACTAGCTATCAGCCTCTTAAAGCAATTCGCCATCATTACTTTCTGATTGCCCGCCAGACATTGCGAAGCTGGAGTCGGTGTGAACAGCAGACATGCAGATGGAGAAACCAACCCCTTGCCTCTTCCAGCAGTTACACAACTGTTGGCCGGCATCTGCACTGTAACAGAAGGAGCGATTGCAAAGCAGGCCCTTCACCAGAGTTTATCCAGCCGACGGACTGTTTCACACACTCGGAAGGGAGGAGCAACTCCTCTCCGGCAGATGTCCAAAAGGGGAGACCTCAGATGAACCGAGGGGAAACCATTACCGGCCCAGTCTGCCGATTCCAAATTTTTGTGTTATTCCGAAGAAGGGGGAAGTAATCTCTTCCAGACATGTAACATTGATATGGGGTAGTGTGTCAGGACTGTCAGGATGACAGAAATTATCAGTGATGAAAGACATCATTATGTGTGTGTGAGCCAGACCAAAAAGCTTCAAGATATTTCAAGGATTCCTGGATAGTATTACCAAGATAAGGGTAAATATATTCACACACTGAAATCCACGAAGAGAAGTCACTTACACTCAAACATAAAGGCACAAAGACCAAATTGACCAAGACATGTCAATGTCAGTATGTAACTCCACTTAGACATGTGTGTCCTTTATGTGAACTCACACGGAGTTAGGGGTACACACTACCGGTTCTTTCTAGCCTGGAATAAAGTTACAACAACAAGCTATCTAATTTAGGTGAATATGGTCTGACAGCTGCAGATTCATATCAGCCAGATAGGAGCTTCCATTTCCTCTATCAGCTGATCTCTCAGTGTGAAAGTACCGTAGCTGCCTCTGACAGGAGCTCTGAGCTTACTGCCCAGAACAAAGACAGAAAGCTACTTCTCTAGGGGAGGAAGTGCACACCAACCAGGTGTGTCTACTGGACCGTTTGAGCTTGTCCGGTCAGTGGAGTTCATGTTATTTGGAAGTATTCTGAGAACACACTTCTGATGAAAAAAATGGAGTAGTTCTGTAGAAATAAATGAAAAGTGCCATATCTCTCACCTCAGCATCTAATAAAGAAAACATGTTCTCTTAAAAAGAGCATCCTTGTGATGCAGTCCTCCAATGTAGTGCACTAGTGTATTCTTAAACAATGTCAATATTTTTCTTACAACAACAACCAACAACAACTTGCAGGGGAATCTCACTAACAACCACCAATGGGCCACCTAAGGCCACAAAGCACTCACCCAACACCAGCTGAACTGATGAAGTTTATTTGGAATGCTTGGATTGTGAATAACATATATTCTTTACTGAATACTACTGAATCTTTCATCACATAGACCTTGGTCAACATTGAAAACTGAATAGTGGAAACTGGTCCTCAGTGGTTCTCACTGGTGGAATGAGTTGCCAACAAAATGTTAATATAGAGCAGGGATGGGCAACTTTCATGACTAAGAGGGCCACATTTTTTTATCATCACCATCAGAGGGCCAAATGTGGGCGCGCACTTCCGCACATCTGATGCTGCAAAATAATTCTGAATAAGAACGAAATATGTCAATTTTCATGCTCAAATGCATATTTTACATAGACTCCCTAACAACAAATACAAATATTTTACAGCCAGTGATAAGTATTATTTTCAGTGCAAAGGGATCACATAAATCACCATTCAATGATGGCACAGAATTGAAAAACAATGGCCCATCATGAAGTGCAACAAGCCTCATATTCAATGCATTTATGCTCCCACTCCATTTTTAAGAATTTATAGACATTCCCTAACGTCCATAATGAGAGTAGGCCTACAGATGTAACATGTAACATCCATCACATCTGTACTCTCATCCAACGCCAAAAAGTAAGCTACAGTAGGCCTACTTGCAGTCATGCATGCTTTGTCTCAGCTCCCCCCCTCGACATTATCAGAATGTCAACAATTATGCGCGTCACCGTGCGTCGGGACAAATATACCGTTTCGAAGTTTTTACCTCCACTACGCACCCAAACAATTTCGCCATCTGATATAGCCTCTTTGCTTTGGCAAGCTCAAGCGAAACAGCAAAAGACGGATTCCTGTGTAGTTCTGGCAATTAGTCGCTATTGTTAGTGTAGGCTAGCCTACTTTTGATTTGAGGTCGGCTACGACAGCGGCCGAGAAGCTCCGTGTGTGTAGGGCAGGCTACTTCTGATAACTTTTCGCAAGGTGTTGTAATGTAGTGGCGACTGAAGTTTAAATCTTTCATGGCTGATATAGTTTCTAGCAAAACTTGACATGGGTTTGCCTTACCATTCTATGAACAGACACTGCTTCCGATTTTGACTGAAAGGTAGCCTACGGTTTTCTAAATGAGTTTTCTACTTTTCTTCTATGTGTGCACTGTTTTTCCTCAGCGATGGTAAAGGTCCGAGGGCCCGGGATGGTTTGCATAGGAGGCGCTATCTATTGGCGAACAGTATAATTACAATGACGGTGCGGTAAAAAAAAAAAAAAAAAAAGAAAGAAACACGCATTTTTAATCACAGTAAAAATGATCATCCGCGGGCCGCACTGAGTGAGGAGGCGGGCCGCATGCGGCCCGCAGGCCGCCAGTTGCCCATCCCTGATATAGAGCATGCTGATAAAAATCATGGGGGCGATGTGGCTCAGCAGGCTACAGCGCTTGTGCCCACGGGGACCCAGGTTCAATTCTGACCTGCGGTCATGTCCCGATCCCACCCCATCTCTCTCCCACTTACTTCCTGTCTACGTCTTCACTGTCCTATCATAATAAAGGCAAAAAGGGCAAAAAATATATACTTAAAAATCACTTCACCTGGTTCAGTCAATCTTACAGGGATTTAAGTCTTTGTCCAGTAAGGCCACATGCATATTGTAGTTCTAACTACTGCATTGGCCGGCCGTGGTCTGCTGGATGGACCCAGCACAGGCACAGAGCCTGGCCAGCCTGGTCTATAAAGCATCCTGACAGAAGCTCCATTCACACAGGCAGGGAGAGGCCCACGGCAGCATTTTCCCATGTTTCCACCAACCAACGGCTAAAATGACATCAGCTGGAAGCCAGATCAGGGGGGTCACAGCTGCAAAGGAATCCCACAACCCCCATCCCCCTTGCCTCCCAATATGTTAGTGCACTCATGCTTACACACACACACACACATACATACACACACACACACAAACCTACACTCTGTGTCCAGGAATAAAGTGGAAACTAAAAGAGAAGAGGAAGAAGAAGTGAAAGGAAGAGAGAGAGGAGGGAGGGATGAGGGACGGATGGGAGTTCACAGAGTCCTCATGACATAGCATATCAACTGGAGGAATATTCTATATTATTCATTCAGCTCACGCTCTCTGCTCAAGATAAAGCACATGATTAACATTCTCTGCTAATCCTGAGGAGAGATGGAAGGGTACAAATAGAGTTTATCACTCGGTGGCATCAGCCAGATCACAAATTGAAGACAAATTGATCCATGCTCACAAGCGCTCTGATCTCTGATGAGAGAGAGAGAACAGACCAGGTAGCTCAACAATGACTGTGGTTACCCCCCTCACCCCATCTCCCAGGTGTGGAGATTTCTAGTATCCAATAGAAATGCTGGATGACACGAGCGCTGCTGACCGGGGAGCATCAGAGGTCAGGGAGCGCGGACGAAAGGCGGTTGCAGGATGGCGCATATCTGGAGGCCTGCATTTATCATTTCTCTCCTGTCCACTGCTCACCTCATGCCTGCTGTTGACAGACCAGAACAACAAAGTCTGCTGAGCCACCCGTTTGGCTCCAGGCTTATTGTCTTTCAACACCGATCTATGTGTGTGTGTGTGTGTGTGTGTGTGTGTGCGTGCGTGCGTGCGTGCGTCCGTGCGTGCGTGTGTGTATGGCGGTGTCCTGTTTGCTTTGTTTTTGTCAGTGCAGTCCATCCCATGAGTGTTGGGCATTATTTGGGGAAAGTGATTTGGGCCAATGGGTATTGGTCATTCATTGGCAGTCAGTGCCAGGTATGGCTTTGTTGTGGAGCGATGCTTTGAGGACTGGCCCCGAGAAACAATGGGATGTTCTGGTGCTGACACAAAGGCAGTGCTGTGTGCTGACTCTGGGCTCAAGAGCTAGCACGGAGTCCAGTGCTTTACGGCTCCATTGATGATTTGACAGAGAGACTCCATTACATGGGAACAGGTCAGGCCGGAGAAATCCGTCTGTGTGTGTGTCTCTCGCTCTCACACACACATGCACACCCACACACAGACACACACACACACACACACACACAGACATACAGTATGCAAACACACACATGCACACATGCACGCACAGAGAGAGAGAGAGAGAGAGAGAGAGAGGAAAACAGAAACAAAGTGAGAGGAGGAAAAAGACAGAGAGAGAGAGAGAGAGAGAGAAAGAGAGAAAGAAAGCAAGTGGTAGATGAGAAAGATGGAAAAAGGAAGAGAGCACTTCCTGTATTTACATGATTTATTCCGCGCTGAGAAATCCTCAGTCTTGTGACACCGAGTGACCTTGGGTCAGTGTGCCTGGGAGTCGGATCATTTGTCTCCACTTTAAAGCCACTCACTCTCTCACTCACTTCCTGTAGGAGGAGGTGGATGGATGTGGCCTGGTGACTCCTGTTTATATTTAGCCTCCCCGCGTTTTTTCCCAATCCCTTATGTCATTTGAATGAGAAACGGGAGATGGAAAATGCTAATTCGCATTAACTGGTGGGTGAAGTGCTTTAATACAAAATGCATCAACATGGATGGCAACCCCCTAGTGCAATTGACTCATGTCATAAGCTCCTTGTTGCATTTAGAGGTCGCAAAACGTAAGGAGAGTCAGTGACACTTTCATTCAGTGTTATGTAACACTATTTAAATCCCCTACTAAATAAATAAATAGATAAATAGAGCGTACATGTGCAGAATAGATTACATGAATACATACAAATATATGCATGTACCTAAATTGTTTCTGTGAATGTGTTCCAATACTGAGGCTATTGGGATGTCAGCCAACATTATACATACTTGCGCGCGCACACACACACACACACACACACACACACACACACACACACACACACACATATATATATACACATTTTCTTTGTGTTCATCAGCATTTCAGCCAAGACTTTGTGTAATTTTTTTTTCTAATCTTTAGGGGAAACGATATTGCCTCATTATGTCACAATACATTAGTCATGTCTCCAGTCGTTTACACGGTCAGCAGATCCAGTAAAGAGTTTCTAAGTACAAAAATGTATTTGGACTACTTTAAGTTCGGCCTGATTCAAGCCAGATTGAAGCAAACACAGACACAATATAAGTAAGTTCCATCTGATTGAAGTCCAGACTGAAGCAAACAAAGAGAAACGACTATATGAGTCATAGCGAATAGAGAATCCCAAATGTGATCTTCGGCCCTAAGGAAAGTGGGCAAGCAGACTTCCTCTGTCTGAAACATTATTTCCAGCAAGAATCTAACTAACTCTGATTTCCTTTTGCTGTTGACAATTACTAATATGATGAATGCATAAATGAATAACAGTATGAGGATTTGTGATGGACTACGTTCATGCCAGAATGTGTTACCATGTGCAAATATTAATTTTGCACATATTGGAATGGGACCTCTCCCTCTCTCTCTCTCTCTCTCTCCCTCTCTCCCACACACACACACAGACACACGAACACACATACCTTTTCAACACTTTGGATTCATACTAATTGGCACTAGAGCATGAGTGGGAGAAAAATCCAGGTTTCAGTCAGACAGCCATTGTACCGTCACTTTGTACTATCACCAATCACCACAAACAACTTCTCAAAGAATCACAGCTCTCTGGATGAAGGGAATGGGGATGACGAGAAGAGTGTGTGCACTGTATATCAGAACCAAGACCCATTAATGGGTTTAAATCAGCTCTGGTGGGACTGGTAGAAACTGGGACAGGTATGAATAAGTGCAGATGAAATGCTCCAAGGAAGAAATACAAACAAAAATGTGAGGAACACTGAGTGCAACATCAACTCAACTGACAGTTATTTCTGATCTTAAACATCAAACAAAGAGCAGCAAACCACGAACGTCTACGCTTTCACTACTTGTCTGGAAGTACAGCTGAAATTGCCAGACATACAGAATAGAGTGGATACTGAGCTAAATGCTAACTTTATGCATTTATATTCTCCTCAGAGATCCATAGTGACAGACAGTGGCATATAAATGCCATGAACATAACAGCGGGGCGCCTGGCATTCTATGGAAGAGGATGACTGATGTGGCTCATTGTGAGGGTTCTCCCTAGCGACTCCATGACAGAAGCAGGGCTTGCATGTCACCACGCTTCAGTGAGCATGGATATCTCAGAGGTGCACCTGCCTGCTGGAAAGCAAGTCTCCTCAGGGGAGGGCATATCCCCCAACCAAAAAATAATAATTAAGAAAGTAGAACTAAAATGAAAAAGTTTTGCGATGACATGTTTAAAAGAATAAGTATAATTGCAAATATGAAATGTATGAAACAAAGCACCCAAAGCTTTTTGTATCTTCCCAGGCATGGTGAGAGCACCTACATAGTCACCTAATAGGATCCCCCCCCCCCCCCCCCATCTGGTCTCTTATTTCCATAACCAATCAACATGTACAAGACTTTTGTGATTACCTCTTTCATATTTTCGGCCTAATGTGTAACAATATCAACAATGTTTTAGGACCCAGGCCAGCAGAGGCATCCAGAGAAAAGAAGCGTTCATTCTTATCAGTCTGATGGAAAATGAATGGTGACAAACCCTCTGTGCCTCTGCTGAGTGTCAGACAAACTGTGCTACACTGAAACTCTATTGGAATGTGATTACATGGAGTGATGCTGAACGGTATTAAAATTAGTTTTGTTTTTTTTAGAGAGACAAAGAGAACAAGTAGAGAGAACAGAGAACAAATTAAACTTTGACACCACATGCATTTGGTCATGTTCTTCATTATAAATGAAAGGCACATGTGTACTGTGAAGACAGAGATAAGACATGAATTATGTCCGCAATCATGTCTATACTTCAAAGGCTTTGATATCCAGATATCTACATGATGAGATATCTAGTGCATCTAAAGCTCTCACTGTTCAGAATTTGACACAGTGATTATTGGCATTTGAATGGCATTTGTTTCATATAGCAGTGGTGGGGTATTGGCTAAGGAGTTGTGCTACCATATAGTAAAGGGCACTTGGAAAATCTGATTAAAATTTACCAATGAAAATGAGGTGTGGAAATTGTTACCACAATTATTTTGAGTAAGGGTCAGCTATTTTTTTACAGTGTAGAAAATCCACGTAAACTTGACATAATATACAGTGTTGCGTTATTATAGTAAAGGACACTTGGACAATCTGAGTAAAATTTACCTAAAACAATTAGGTGGAAAATTGTTACCACAATTATTTTGCGCAAATAGGGTCAGTTATTTTTTAGCCTGGAGAGTTGTATGTTCAGTTCACAGATTCCACCGTTGTGTCCTTGAGTAAGGCACTTAAAGAGACCCTATGCAACTTTTTCATAGTCATAAAATCGCTTAGAAATCGTTGTTTTGCTTGACTGACCAGTTTTATCGAAAACATTTCCTCCCACCCCTAGTGTCCCTATCCGCTATTACAACCTTGCAACTTTCTGATGAGTGATCGTCTCCTGTTTACATCTGGAAGTAAGAGACGCGTAAGGAACAAGAAGAACCACGCTTGCAATTTATATATTTATATATAGCCTATAAATATACACGCTAAAGCTGTCGGGGAAGCTCTGCAGAGAAATATGCAAGCATAAAACGAGCGAAAACGAAAAACGAAACCGAAACCAGAGATGAAATCGCCAATCCTGCATAGTTCCTCTTTAACCCCAAATAGCTCTGGGATAATGGCCTTTGTAATATAATTCACATATCACCTTGGATAAAAGTATCTGATAGATGAATACATGTAAATTCAGATGCCTCAGGTCTACAATAGGACAGTGCCATCTTTCTTCAGAATGATGCCTGATGAGTATCTGCTGGACCAAGCTATTGGTGCAAATGGCTGATCTCCCATCTCACAGGGTGAGGACTGAGGAGGTACCAAAAAAAAAAAAACGTTGAAAAGCGTTGTGGGGGGGGGGGGGGGGGAATACTGCAGCGTGGGGACGCCACATGCAGTACTCACTGGGAGAATATAAATGTTGATTTGCTGTTGTTGTTGATATTCCTGTTTACATTGTAGTGTATGTTGTGTGTGGTATCTTAAGCTCCCGGGACCTTGAATTTCCCCTTGGAGATCATTAAAGTATCTATCTATCTATCTATCTATCTATCTATCTACCTATCTATCTATCTACAAAATAGCAGGTCATGAAAACTTGTGGAGGGGGTGGAATACTGCAGTGTGGGGACGCTCGACACCACGTGAAGGGAGAATACAAATGTTGATTTGCTGTTGTTGTTGATATTCCTGTTTACATTGTAGTGTATGTTGTGTGTGGTATCTTAAGCTACCGGGACCTTGAATTTCCCCTTGGAGATCATTAAAGTATCTATCTATCTATCTATCTATCTATCTACCTATCTATCTACAAAACACAAAACAGCAGCTCATGAAAACTTTACTGGGGAAGGAGCGCTGCAGTGTTTTGGCTCCATGCCCATGCATTTACCTCCTGATTTTGGCAATGGCTCTAATGAAAAGCAGTCTGTAAATGTCCTCATCGTTTCAGTGCAACGTCATAGCTGTTGATGGGGTCTTGTCTTGAATGTTAAAGGGAAATTATGCATTGCCCGACCATCTAAATGCTTTTAGTTTCTCGCCACACCGGTGGATTAATTAAAGAAACGACAGCAGTCGCACAAACGTCACCCCTCGCTGGGTGTGATTCCGGGCATTAGTCCTAAGGGGCTGGTACCTGGTAGTGTCAGACATTTCATGCTCACTGTCTAGAAAATATCAGGTGTTCACTGTATGTCAGATATGTAGTAGACACATTCGTCATTTGTAGTCTTCTCCTGAGAAAGATTTTAATTAACAGAAAGCTGGTGTAATTTTCTTAGAATTTTCATATGGCACTGCCCCTCGGAATCAAAGCTGCAGCCGGCGTAATTATACCCTGGGAGACAAGATCCTTGACAGTTTATTAGTGGATGTGACCAGAATAAAAAATGTCAAAGGCGAGCTTGAGCTCCAGGGATGAGAGGGAGATGATTTAATTGCTTTTGGGGTTAAACTGAGGTAGATAATGGAGTCTCTGAACTTAAAAGTAAGCTTACAGTATGCTTTTAATTTTTTAATATATATGTATTGAATAAGATAAGTACTGATAAGAAGAAATAGGCATCCTGAAACACAAATAGACTTGGAGGTTGAAGTTAGGGTCAGTGGATGGTACTGTAGAATTCAACAATGGACTATCCAAATAAAAGGTAAAGCATTCTGTCAGACGTTTTGCATATATTGGTTTGAAATTATGATATAATGCAATTGTATAAGTCTTCTTATTAGGGGTGCAAGGGTACACATAAATTATGGTTTGGTGTGTACCTCAGTTTGTCACAGTTCGGTTAATCTTCAGTAACTTAGCCTACTGTGAGAGACTGCATTTGGTACATTCGGTATGCATTCTGTACTGAACGTCCTGTACCTAAAACGTTTGGTACAAAAATGTGTACCTTTACACCCTATACTCCCTGCTGTTTAAAATATACTGCATATGATGCAAAAACAGTATGAGTACATCCATGTTGTATGGCACCATGTGAAATACTGCAGTGCTAGATTCATTTGACGAACATGTTTGGAGTGGGTAGACACAGCCCACATACTGCTGAAATGACATGAAAGGATGGAGGACAGGTAAACATCCCTACAAGATAAGGAGATGAGAAAAATGACAAAAATAAACTAACTAAACACAAACATCCTCAGCAAACAAAGAGCAGTAGGGCCCGTTAGCGTAAATTGGTGTGGTTGTTAGGACAGCTGCACAATGCTTTGGTTCCACTTGTCTCTGTAACATGGTGTGAGTAGAACAAACATGTTTTGTTATGATGCAATTGTGTGCTTGCTTCAGATGTCTGGGCGAAAACAAAAGCCTTAGAACCACCCTGATTTGCTATGGTGAAAATAGAAACTCTCTAGCATGTTCACAATCTCAACTATAAACATGTTTGTCATTTCTTTTCACCGTAGCAAATTTTCAACGGAGAAGACAAACAAATATTTGTTTCCTTGAAGCGATTAATCACAGTTACTGAATATGGCCACATGCATCTATGAATGTGTGCCTAGTCAACCAGCAAAAAGTCTCAACAGAGCCACTTCTGTCCTCTTCATGAGACTCTGAACTGTCAGCCACTTGTGCACATGACACCTTTGGTGATCTATGTGCAACGATTTAAGCGAAAGGGTACTTAAAGGTCGGTGAGTTGTTAGTGTACACTTCTTCTGCCACAGGCGCTAGCTGTTATTTAAGTCAACTCTCATAAGGGCCACAGGATCCCGCCGACTTCAAAGCCACAATCAATACGCTGGTAAACATTTCTCTCATTCCCCTGGTGGACAAACCGCCCAGGCCAAGATCAATGGATCAGCACATCAGGGAATATCACAGCCCTGTGTTGAAAGCTCTCTCTTCTGTCAGACTGCACAGCACATTGTGGGATCTGTCCCTTTATTCTGAACTCGGCCTCCACAGGCTCGTCTCAGAAACATGTGCAGTAGATATAGATTTTCAGAGATATGAGAGAGGCTGTTTTGATTCTTTCTCAATAAACAGTCAAGATTAAAATCTTATCACACGGGAGGTCAACAGCATCACATGGCCAATGTTCACATGTGCTAAGGAATTTCATAGCACTGCAAAAATGATCTTTGAAATTAGATCTCACAAGTGGATTCTGTTGTGTATTCTAGGTAGTAGTAGATATACAGACATTATCAGAGGTCACTCAGTGATAAATAAATGTGATGCTCTGTACAGTATGTTCAGTACATACTGTATATAGTATACTGACCTACAAAGCAAAAAGGCAGTAACTGCATTTCCACATGTCCAATAATCCGCCTACAACTACTTAGGCTGGACGATAGGATAACTTTAAGGTAATTGTTTTTCCAGTTTGCACTCTGCGTAGTTACTGCCTTTTTGCTTTGTAGGGCAGTATACTGCACTGCACCTACAGTAAAGTGTACCAAAAGTATAGACTCTACACATGCATCTCTTGTGCTCATTGCTTCTGGTAGACATGCCTGCACACAGAACTGTGAAATGGTGGCAATGGTACTCACCAGTGGGGGCGCTGTCACACTCCTGTGGGTTGCACTTCTGAGTGTTTTCCGGGGTGGGCTCATGGTCACACTGTGCCTCGGCCTCTTGCTCCTGCTCAGCCTTGGTGTTGAGACATTTGACCAGGCGTCGCTGGACTCCCCCTCCACAAGAGGCAGAACACTGCCAACACACAATCAGCATGTCTTTGGAAAGAGTGCAGTAACAAGGGTGGAATTTGCCAACAGTGCTGAGAGTTCATAGGCTGGGTGAACCCTGCCTGACCTGCCGGCGAATTTGGATTTTGCCCGGGAGCTCAGGCTGGAAACCTGCACATCTATCTGCCCTGCTTCCAGTCCACAACCTTTGGGTCCGATCACAAACTAGCTTATCCAAAAGACGCACCTGGATCGTTGGTCTGATTGGTTGGACAATTCAAGCGAACTGAGTCATCTTAACTATGCCCATTGATCACGCCTCATGTGCAGTAGAAATAAAGCGCCGACTACCCAGACCAAAGAGTATCTATACTCTTTGCCCAGACTAATTTTCAATCTTAAAAGATTGAGCTTGGTATGGTAATAGCCAGACTAGAGAGTCGACTGATAGAAGCTTCCTTTGATTGTTGTTAGATCCTACTGTAATTGTAACCCTATTGCAATGGTTGAGTGGAAGAGTGTTTACTTCTTATTGGGCCACTGGTAAGCTCCTTTGACATTTTAGAATGATATATATGTTGTGCCAGTACCCAGAGGCAAAAGTGCAAAATAAACAGATAAGCTTAATTGTAGGTTCGAGCACCAAGGCTGAATCTCATTACTAGGACTAAGAAGATTATATATGTATGAAAACAAATATTTTGGGAGAGCCTCCTGAAATTTGTGGTGGCAGTTTTATCCCATGACCCACTACTTCCGAGTCTGATGAGGGGAAAAAGCAAGCAGCACACGCGGGCTTGTAACCACACTCTGAGTGAAACGCAGAAAGGCACTGGAGGGGCCGCCATGTTATATTGATGTGACGAGGGATTAGACTGGTGCTGCACACATCAAAGACTTTCTCGCCTTCTCAGAGCGGAGGCAGTGGATGGCTGTGGATGGCTGCGGATGGCTGTGGATGAGTCATTTAATAGCAGGATGGGCATAGAAAAATCTATGATTTGGGCTGGCGAAGACACTTTTTTTTTTTACCCGATTTCACAGCTTGTTTGCAATTGCAGCAGCATGTCCCCATTTACCCTTAACTCTAGCTACCCTTTACAGCTGTTATTCACAGAGTGAGTGGGTCATTGTAGCTGTGCAGTCCACTTCAAGGTGAGGCTATTCTTCTTTAATGGAAACAACTCGGGCAGAGTGGTTTCTACTAGGCAGTGGATGTATAGCTTTAAATGCACTTCCCTGGCGTGAAAAGCTGAGTGCACAGACGAAAACAACATAGCAACAGTAGACATCATTTCTTTCACAGAAGGCATGGCAATAGAACGCCCGAGAGGGGGCTGAGAGCTTCCTTACCTGCCCCCAGGATCCTGTGACCCACTGCGCACAGGAATGGCTGTTGCATGCCTGGATGGAATTCGGCATGAGGGACTCGTCACACCTCCCTGACTCCGGGCAGGTGACCAGACGCTGCTGATCCCCTCCCCCACACAGCTCCGAGCACTGATAAGAGGGTGAAATGGGAGAGTCAGTCAGGGCTCATGGGCCGTGGGGGTAAATAAGACAGAGTGTGTGCTGCTTTATCCTGGCAGGGTAATAGGACTTCAAACACACAGCAAACGCAAGTGCAGGCTGGTGTCCTTCACAGTCAACTAAAGCGGCCTATATAGATCATGCACTTGTTAGAGGGAGTGAGAGAGTCTGTTTCTGAAAATTAAATTCAGTAGAGCATCCAGATTTAGAAAGGGAAAAAAAGTCCTTCAGAAAACTTTTCTGAACCTCAGAGTGAAATTATCTGCCAGTGAACAGATGGTCAAAAAATATGGCTTCAAAGCAAGACGTGTTTGTGTATCTGACTGGATGCTCTCCCGATGGAAATCTTTATCTGAGAAAAACAATCACTGAACAACTGGTGAGTGATTGGGGGGGGGGGGGGGGGGGGTGGTTGAGGGAGCCCTAACCAGAGAGGATTAAAGCGGAGCGAGAGGCGCAAACGTTCGATCATTTCCGCGTTCTGTCTTCGCAAAGGGGAGGGGGGCTAAATCCCCCTTTAAGCAGACCTCCGTTACATTCGAACTGAACTGCTTCCCAATCTGACAGAGATCGATATCCCACTATGACGTCTTTGCGACACGCCTCTTTAAGCAGACAGGAACTGTTCGAATTTTGCATCCATAGAGATGCATTATGTTGCTCTATCTCGTCAGTAATGAAGGATCTTTGCCCTAACCCTTGTTACCTGGCCCCAGGAGGACGTGTACCACTCCAGACAGGGCTGGACGTTGCAGGCGACCTGGCTTGGGGGTCTGGTGGAGACAGCCTGGCAGTGGAAGGGTCTCAGGGCTCTCTGGTCTCGCATGTTGTGGCACTGCACGTCCCTGTGCCTCTCCCCTCCTCCACAGTTCCTGGAGCACTGCACTCAACAACAACAACAACAACACAAAGAGCGTCTGTCTTCACCTGATCTAATAAACAGACAATTTCCCTGAATGCTGGGTCAAACGTTACAGTAGCTTTACCAAATAATGAATACTTTGAGGCGGACGCTCAGGGTGGAGGCTTGATATGCTGCTGGGTGAAAACATTACAACATTAGATTTTCCAAAATCACGTGAATGAATGAACTCATGAATACTTTGAGGCGGCAGTGGAGGCTTTTGGAGAATGAATGACTGATTTCAGGTGTGACGCCTTTTTTTGTTCTGAAGTGTTATTTGGAGTCAGGTCAGAGATCAGAGGTCAAAGGTCAAAGTTCAGAGGTCAGTGCAAGTCTCACCTTGCTCCACTCGCCCACCCTCCAGGCGGAGCAGGGTCGCAGGTAGCAGCGGTGGGCAGGAGCCGGCTTGCGCCGCTGGTCGCAGTCCGAGTCCACACCAGAGCTGCAGATCACTATCCTCCAGACGGCGCCTAGGCCACAGCTAGTGGAGCACTGGAGCAAAAACAAGCAGAGAGAGAGTCCAGTCGACAGCATGTCACCGAGTTCAAACCTCAGTGCGTGTCAAGGGAGTTCAACATGCATGAAAGACTGGGCATGCATACAAAACGTGACACAATGGGTTCTCTATTTTCTACTACACATGTGGACTCAGTTTCATTGGCGATAAGAGCACCCAAGAGTGCCTTGTTATTCTGCATTATGGAGGATGCAACAGATAACATGCACCAAAAGTGATACGTGCAACACGGGTGATTAATGACCTCTGTGGATATGATAAATAGGCTAATGTTTTAATGTGAAGATCTTCTGATTCACAGAGAGGGCATTCATCATCTGCGGTACTAATTATACTGAAATCTGAAGCGCATACTGAACAGTGGGATGAGATTAATGACTGTGTGGGACTGAGCTTTTCTTTTTTTTTGCATCCACCCCACCCCCCCTATGCATGCATCAAGTATGAGAAGAATGTGTGTCGCTGTGCTACTCACCGAGCTCCAGTTCCCTATGCGCCACTGAGCTGCACTGGTTGGCTGGGTTTGGGATGTATCGAAGGGCATTGATGGTGATGTGGCAGGTCTGTGAGGCACTGTTGTGGCCTGAACTGCAACACTTTGAGGTGAAGATGTGGATGACTCAGTTGGAGAGTCAGTGCCTCTGAACCTCGTTGAAGGTGGAACCAGAATCTCGTTGTAGTCAACCTCGCCCAAACTCTCTGATGAGCTGGGAATGTCTGACTCACTGAAAGGTGATGCATCTAGGACTGGACTGCTGGTGACACCTTCTGCAACTGTAGTGGTAGGCCATAATTCATAATCATCATCATAATCCCAAGACGCTGTGATAGTCTGAGGAGTTTGTGAAGGAGGGGTTGGATCTGTAGGAGGTAGGGATGTAGATCTAGGCCCTGAGGTTGTGTCTTGGTAATGTTGTGTCATGGCTGAGGGCCCCAGAGATGTGAGGAGAGGTTCCTGAGTAAAGACGTGAGTGGTGTCCAGGTCATTTGGTCGAGTGGTCCATGAATGAGAACTCTTCAGTCCATCAGCTGTAGTGAACGTAGTGGTCGATTTTTCCTCTAAGTGGAGTCGAGTGTTGATGTCAAGGTCCAGTGCAAATGGAGTGGTTAGTGGCACCTGTGTGGTCTCACTCCACACAAGTGAGGTAGTAGCAGGCACAAGACTCTCAATCTTCAACATAAGACCTTCAGACGGAGGCTGAGGGGCAGCTGTGGCTTCCTGAGACTGTGTCCTGCTGTCCCCTCCAGGAACTTCCTCGTTACCTCCAGGAACATCCTCGTCCTCGTAATCCTCCGCTCTCTCCTCATAGATTCCATACTCTGGACTGATACCCTCATCACCAGTCTCATCATGATAGTCCCCCGCAATGTCTGGATAACCATCTTCATAGAAGCTGCCAGTGCTGTTATTTCCAAGGGGGGAATCCACGTTGTTTACCTGGACTGGGCTTTGAATTTCCTTCATTGGGTCTAAGTGCTGGAATGCAGGTGTTGTAGTGGTGAGGTGTATTGATGAGTCTTCAGGGCTCTGCGGGTGAGAAAACTTTGTTATTGATTTTTGAGGAGGTGTTGCTACTGAAATAGGCAATAAATGATCCTCTGACATCAAGAGCACGTCGTCATCTGAAACATTCCCATCTGGGTTTTCAGTCAGAATTCTTTCTTCATTTTCTGATCCTTCAGAAATAATTTTGCCAACTTCATCCTCGACATCGGGAGATATAGTCGAAGCGCTGAAGAAGTCTTCAGAGTTTGAGATCAATATGGTTGAGGTAGTTTGAGAAGCATTTGTGATGACTTTGTTCTGAACAGTACCAGCTGTGGTGGCACCTGGTGTGGGCTCCTGTGTTCCTGAGTTATCCAGAGCTTTCTTTCCTCCTTCATTGTCTGTGTCATCGTCAGACAGATCTTCATGAAAGTTGATGAAGTTGTAGTCATAATAAAAATCATCAACGGGTACGTTGTTTTTGACGGAATTGTCAGACGTTTTGTCTATGTAATTGGAGTATAGGAAATCTTCCTCTATGTGGTTGTTTGGGTTACCGTGCCCCCTTGGCTGTGCCTTCGTTGACCCTATGTTGAACGTGGGCAAATGATTGTCATCTGGTATGGAGTTTATTTCGTTGAAAACCTCTTTGCTTGAGGAGCCGCTTCCTGACCAGTCTCCGCCAAACACATCATCAGCGTTGGTGGGGCAGTCTTGGATGATGCATGATGTGACGGATTCAGGCCTCTCTGCAGGCTCGCAGTCCACTCCAGTGTCCCAGCTGCAGGCCACCTCCCGAGTCTGAACGCCTCCGGCACAGGTGGTCGAGCACTGGACATAAACAAATTAATACAGTGGTTATTTAAAAAAAATTTCAACATCACCTTTTGAGCTCTAATGCAGGTAAATCATTGCGTCCTAATTAATTCATTTCTGAAATAGTGATTGTGTTTGGTTTTGTTTATCCCACACAGGTGGATGAGCACTGAACACAAACAAATTAATATATGAGTTATATATTCTTTTTTTTCTAACATCAAGCATGTTTGTCCTCATTACTTGTTTTCCACATTACTTTACTGCTTGTAAATCCTTGTGTCTTTATTAATTTATTTCCAAAATAGTGATTGTATTTGCTTTTGTTTATCCAATGTTCCTTTGCTGTTTGTAATTTATAATGTATATCTCCTCTGTTACAAATGGAATTATGGTGATAAAAACTTCTACCACCGCCATGATGGAAAACATTCAAGATAAAAGAAAAACAACTTCAGTAATTTACTGACAGTCTCATTAACATTAAGCCGATAGGAAACATCAGGAGGCCCCACTCTCATCTGCACTGAAGTCCACAAGGACAATTACGCAACAAAGAATTCTTAATAACACAACTGAAATGTGTGGAAGAAAAGTCTACAGAGCCTATGTGTATAACTCAATTAAGGTACCAGATAATGTCATCAACTCCAAAAAACATAATTTCCAAAATTCTTTGGAAAGAGTTGTTTCTGAAGCCATTTTACCAGATGCCTAAACATAACTCCATCCCACATCTCTCCACCCATTATCAGACTGATAGCCAGTCTACTGTATTAGAGTGGACATCTCAGTGCATTATTCTATTGCAGCAAGAATTTAGATAATTGGGTTCATTAAAACATTATTGGAGTTTATTACATTTTAATGTAATTAAGTGTAAAAAGTGGAAAAGTGGAAAACACTGTCTTGAGACACTGACCAAAAGGGATTGTCTTTGAGTGACACATGTGACATTAAATGGGTAATACTGTATAATGCAAGGGTACAATTAAACCATTTTACATTCAAGATTGATTCAATATCAATATGCATTGTTTGTTGAATAAGCTTTTCCAGGGCAGGTCAACGGCTCTACATCCCTCCTCACTGAATCAATTGATTAATACATTTAAATGGATAAAACACTAACCTCAGGGTCACGTCTCACTCCTGTTGTAACATTTACACTAACACCAACGAGAGGTAGTTCCAATGACATATGCAGCTCAGGTATACTTAACTTTGCAGATTCCGTTAATTGTAGGTTGCAGCATATAAACTATGAAGAGTATGCATGCCAGACGACTGAAATATAAATTGCACTGTCTATCCCCACTCCGTTATCTATATCTACTGATTAAAGTAATGGTGCAATCCATGCATGCCTATCTGAAGTCTTTTCCAAACTGGAACACCTCTCTAATATCTGAGCTCAGTTCATAGTAAAAGTTAAAAAGAAGTACTGCTTCCCCTACATCCTTCTGCATCCATCGTTCTTCATTTGCAACCTAAAGATGAATTCTACCAGCCTGTGTGCTCAAGATGAACACTGCAAATTCCCCGTCACCTTCTGCATTATTCATTACAGGGTATTGCACAAAAAAATTGTAATGACTATCTAGTCAGGCTGTGAGAACTCCAGATTTGGGTGAATGATGGAACTTAGCTCATTGAAAATAACCTCTTTGATTTCCGTGTCTCTCAACACAGTCTCGTCTCTACAGACCCGCTTTCTGAAGCCAAACTGAAATTACTTGTTATGGTTTTTCTAGAGTTCATTATCTCCAGCTGCTGATCGTAGCAAAGTAATCAAGCTCCATCTATCTGCAGTGACTCGCAAAGTGTTTGTTATTGTACATGCATGAAACTGGAACCAGTATCAATGTTTGATAGATCGCAATAGATACAGGTACGACAGACAGATGAGCATTACTGTCAATCAATAAGATAGACAGTATAATAATATAATATTATTACTATCATTATGTGCTATCAGGTGTTTCTATAGACCTCTATATCCAGATGCTCAACTGTCAGAGCAATGCAAATCCTGAGCTTGCCCCTGGAGCTGTCGAGGCTTTCCATGCTGCTCACCTCCGACCAGTTGCCTGCGGTCCACGTGGCAGGGCAGGGGACGTGCGTGTTGCAGGGTGCGACGGCCTGGGGCCTCACCAGGTGCTGACAGGCGGAGGGCTGCAAGGCCCTCTGCTCCTCCAGGCCCACGCTCTGGATGCAGAGCACGGTTCTCTTGGCCAGCCCCGACTCTCCGCAGCTCGCCGAGCACCGATGCCACTCTCCCACCCACCAACTGGAGGTGGAGAGACACGATCATCATAATGATTACAGTAATAATAGGAATAGAATTCACTCAGGCCATCTGAGCGCTGCAGAAGAAGAGGCGATGGGCTGTGAGATGCTTCAACGGTGGAATAAAAATCCATAACAGACCGACCGAGAGAAATGAAATAGATAGCAAAGAAAATAAGAAAATAAAACTTAAAAAGAGTGAAACGTTGAAAGAAGGTAAGCATGAAAGATGGTGAGATGGACAAAAAGAAAGAAAGAAAGAAAGAAAGAAAGAAGACAGAAAAAGCAGAAGAAAGATGAAAGAAAGAAACAACAAAAAAAGAAAGAATCACAGCGAGAAGAAATCTTTTGTGTGCTTACATAGAGTAATTGTGCGTGTATTGGTGGGCGTATTGGAAGTAAAATGCATGTTATTTGTCCAGCTGAATAAATGTCATTCCCAGCATTCTCTTGTTAAACTCACATGGCAGGGCATATCTCCTCGTTGCAGCTGGCGCGTTTATCATCGGGGCGAGTGGACGGGTCGCAGTAATGGTCCTCTACCATCCCAGTGGTCCTTTCCACACAGTGAACAATTTGACGCTGGACACCTGAGAAAATAAGCACAAGGCTGAAGGACAGGCCATTTTACACAGACAGGCATACACGCCGTCACTGTCTATTGTTTCCACAATATAAGCGTGCCTGCACAGAGAGAGAGAAAGAGAGAGAGAGAGAGAGAAATTTCATCATGTCTGTGTCTTCAACTTTCTCTCCTTTTTCCCCCCATTCAGTATTCACTATCCCACCGTGAACTTAGTTGGATTGATTTTGACTCATCCTCATTTTAGAAAAGTCCCAGTCTGACTCAAATGTAGCCAGCTGTGCTTTATATCAAATGCCCTCAGGTAGTTTGCTTATAATGAACATTGCTAAAAATGTACGAACCCCAACCCACACCAAATCCTTATCCTAAGACTAACCTACAGATCTAATAATCTACTGATCTAATGAATCACACATAGGCCTCTCCACCAGACATGCAAAATCAATCCTTAAAGTGCAACACAAACAGATTGAACATGAAATAGAGCCGAAAAACCACAGTCTGTCTCAGTCTCTAAGCGGGAGCCAGACACAGCCTGCGGCATCCTCGGCACACCTGTGTGCGCTAGGAGAGACTACAAGAGTCCTGGAAGCTTCTGGAATGCAGTAATTACAGTTGGCTTCAACGTGTAACCAGCCCATCACTCAAGATGTGGAAACAATAAGTAGCTATTCCACTCCTGCTGTCAGCTTGTTCACTTTTCTAAAGGCAAGGATACTGCCTTGATTATAGTACTTTCTAAAAACAGAATCATGAATAGCACTGAGTGGGCCTGATGCTGAGTTCATCTCAGAGGATTTTTGGCAAGTGGGAGAGATTAGGAGAGTTAGGGAAGAGTTGAGAACATAGATTTATGTGTTGGTCTTGTCATGTTCTATTACTCCCCTGCTGTCTCCTCTTCCCCTGAGTCTGTGAGGAGGAGGAGGAGGAAGAGGAGGAGGAGGAGGAGGAGGAGGAAGTGTTGGGAGAGGTGAAGGGAGGTGCCGGGGCCCCTGGGGTGGGGTACTGGTCTCCTCACCCCTACACCCAACTATCCATCACAAAGCCACCTGCTGCTTTCAACGTCTTCCACATGATTCACACCTTTTGCAGACACCCCCAGGGTAGCGGTACACATTACAGTTTCGCAGCTTCCAAAAAAAAAAAAAAAAACACACACACACACACTCATCGGCCCAGGTCTCTAGATCCTCCAAAAAGTGCAGGATAAAGGGAGTGCAAATGACTGTGTGTGTGTGTGTGGGGGGGGGGGGGATTGGTGGCAGGTGCTGAAAGGAGAGGTCCCCGCAGCACTGCTTGTCTCCGAGAGGAGACAGATGGCAGTAGAGGGCCTTTGGGTCTGAGGGACGGCATCCGTCTGCTGTTAGGCTGGCACCTGCCTCTGATGTGCAACCAAAAAAGCCAAAGGTCAGGGAGATGTCGAGAGGCCCTACAGTATGCACATCCATAATTAAAAACTGTGAAGAGATCCGCTGTGCTGTGCTTCAGCTGGAGTGCATAATTCTGGATAACTGTCTGGGGAGCTCACCCGCGTGTTATACATAACTATGCTGTCAGTGTGGAGGCTCTGCTAGGCCGACTATCTCTGCCTTTCAGTCAAAAACACACACAGACAGAGTGAAAGACAGACTGCATACTCACTAATGATAATTGAACGGTCAACTAAATGAGGGCATGAATTTATGATAAAAATGTTGAAGATGTTTGATCAGAGTGTTGTTACAAGTGCAATCTTCTTTTCTGCCATCTGTTGGGGGAGTAGCATTAAAGCCAGGGAAATTAACTGAATAAGATCATAAGGCAGGCTGGCTTTGTGTTGGGGACAGTCCTAGAGCCCCAGGAGATGGTGGTGGAGAGAAGGATGCTGCATAAACTTTTAAATATATAGGACAATACTTTACATCCACTATACAACTTGCTTGTCAAGCAAAAACGTGTTTTCAGTTGGAGGCTGAGCCAACTAAGCTGTGTAAGAAAGACATATTTACCCACTGCAATAACACTTTATAATGACTCCCCCTTGAGCAGAGTGAAAGGAATAACATTTGAATAATTTATGTATGTTTGCATGTTTGCATGTACAGTATATGATGCTGTGTTTGTATAGCTGTTGAAATACTGTAGTTTACCCTTGGGGATGAATAAAGTATATTTACCTACGGTATCTAAACTATATGCATCATTAATGTCAATATCTATCATACATTAGAGTAGTCAGGCAAATAGTGTGATGCTGACAAACAACATTTTTACTGCAGGATAGTTTTATTTTACGAAATATTGACTGTCTTTCAGCTTCCAAAAAGCAATATCAATAAAAAGCTAAATAGAGCTAGATAGAGGCCCACAATAGACCATTAGTTATAGTGTCTTGCCAGTTAAGCAGATGATATGTTCTATGTTATGTCCTATTCTGACTTGAATGAATCGGTCATAATAACCCACTGAGCAATGTATAAGTTCTATTTATTTATTCAGGTTCTTGTAATGAAGGACAACTAAAACAGCATTATCTCCCTTAACAATAGGATTCTCTTCTCTGATTGGCTGATGGGGTGGCCATTAACTACTTGGTGGTGGCAACTCGCACGTCGTTGGAGTTCTAAGCCCCCCACCGTGCCATTATTTCCATTGAACAGGTCACCTCGTCGGTCGTTATTCCTTATTCATTATTCCTTATTCCTTACATACAGTATAGAAGGGGAAACTGAGGAGGCCAGTAGGAAGACACCTGCCAATACCTGCAGCTTTAGACGCACTTCAGCAGAAGTGTGGGAGGACAGACAGACATCTTCCTATAACATCTCATGATTCTTCTCATGACCAAAACAGCGGTACAAACTTCCTCTGCTCTAGTGGGCACCAATGCAAAATATTGTATTCATTTCATGATCCAACATTAATGCACACTGAATTGCAGCTTGAGAGTTGTGTTGATGACGTAGGTCTGGTAATCCTGCACCAAGTAGACAGAGAATGACTTCCTTGACCCCTGAAGGCTTGAGCAGTTCTGGATGGGCAGTGTTGGGGAGGGGATGTGTGCACGAGGGAGCTGAGAAACCAAACACTGAGGCTGGAGTGATAACGGAAGCTCTCTGAGGACTTAATGAGTAGACGTTTTCACACACCCACACACGCACGCGTGTGCTCACACACACACAAAAGCAGAGGACATATCAATAATTTACTTTCTGCTAAACTCATTCACATACTGTATTTTAAGTGCATTCATGAAACAATAACATTGCAACAAATGTGAATTATATGCGGAATCCATTGACCTTATCGTAAATGATCACAAATTAATCCACTCCTCCTACACGGAATCCATTTTTTATTCAATTTAGATTAATTTAATGTTAAGCATTTTCCCCAGAACTTCATACTGAAAAGGTCAAAATTTCCTGAAACAGGTAGGATGGGCACCCAATTATGACTAAATGGTTAAACACATTTGGCCCAATCAGTACCAATACCATTTAGTATCCTAACTGGACTAATGTGTATTCTCTTCAAGAGAGCAGTACGATTTTTTGTCCTTTGTGTGTGTGTGTGTGTGTGTGTGTGTGTGTGTGTGTGTGAGTGTGTCTGTTTGAAAAACAGCAGATATTAATTTAGGATAACTGTTGTGCAAGAGATCAACTATCAACTAATATCAACCCAGCACAGCAATCATAAACGACTCTGACAATACAGGAGTGATTAACCCTTCAATGCATAATTTGTTTTTCATTAGGAAATAAAAAGTCCTAACAGAGTTTGTTGACAATTACCTACACAAATGTGACCACAGCAAACCACACAGGAAAGGACCAAACGTGGCGTCTAAAACCAGAACCAGCTGATACTGGCTCGTAAGTGCATTAGCCAGCACGGCTAATGGGGTATTAATCCACTTAGAAACTGAGGCTGATGCGACAGATGAAAACAAAAACACCAAATGGGGGGAAATTGCGTGTCATGTCGAGCTCAGTGAGGGGCTGATGGAGTGCTCTGTTCCTTCAGGAAGCTCTGATTATTTCTGTATGTCAACACTTTTCATCTTACACGGCCCGCGCCGAGGCAAAAAGGGATGGAAATGTTAGTGTTGGGGGGGAAAAGACGACGGTAATAATATGTTGGATCGCTGGTTGAGCCGTCCACACACAAACCTTGTCCAAATGTCAATGATGGTTATCAGCTGGGGAAAGGACAGCTACCCATGCTGATAGCCTGTGCTGTCTTCAAGCAAAGCAAAGAGGGAATTACTATCATCCACAGCCTCTGATTCAGTGCACTCTGCAGACATGATGACCCTGATGATAAATCCTCCCTTGCGGACAGTCTGACAGATTCTCCCAAACTAAAACATCGTAGCGCCAGGAACAGACATCTTGAATTGCATTGTGATATGATGTGCTTCAGGGCACTTTTATGTTGTTGAGAGTGAGTGATGGCTGTTTTGCAGGTGATTTGTCAGAGAGGTTTTGAGGTGCAGGGCTCAAATATAATCTCTCTTGCAAAAGAGAGAACACTCTGCTGAAGGGGAAATGCTATTTTTGATCATGCTTACCATGAGGGAGAAGGTCCGATGACGCAGCTCATGAATAAAAAAGAACATGAAGAACTGGACAGTGTGAAAACAAAAGATGGAGATTTTCACAGCTTTTAAGACGAATGTGCTTGTTTTGTTTCGCTAAGACTCTGACAAATACTTCTGCTTAGCTAAATATCAATCTCTCATGTTTCAAGAGAAATGGGACCGGAAACATGGCCTTGTATGGATGTACAGCATAGATACAGTTATGAGCTTGTTGGATCTGTTGGTGTAATGATACAGGTTTGCCTTTTCTCAGGAAATATATTGGAAAGTTAAGGTAAAAAAAAAAAACGCCGACTAACTCCTAAAATGGCTCACCTGCTCCACATGTGGCACTGCACTCTGTCCAGGAGCCGAACTGCCACTGGAAATCAGAGATGGGGTGGGTGCCGTTGGAGTCGGAGACGGAGTCTCTGCTGATGGTGTACTCGTAGCGCACTCCCGGGTTGGTCTCCTGGAAGAGCAGCTGGAGAATATAAAGAGCACCATTACGAGGATGTTTGGCCTCCAGGACACAGATAAACACTGGCTAACAATGCCTCCCACAAACAAGAGAGTGAGGGCCAAACGAGAGCAAACACATTTGTCTTCGCCTGTCGCACATTTCTGAGTGAAAAAAAGTTATGAATGGTGAACTGCAGGAATAGGTTTGGTTGAAGAAGTTGTTGCTTTAAGGATTAGCAGGTCCCACAGTCAACACAGGCAGAGCAGAGAGCGTGAGATGGATGAGTCAGTCATTATCTTTGCCTGTCAAAACCATTCACATCTGAGTGTAACCACAGCATGGTGACAGGGAAAATGGGCTCAGCCACTCAGAGGTTCCAGTTGACAAGTTGTCTTTAGAGGGCCATGTGAACGGCTCATCTCAAACCCCCTGAGAATGGTTAGCCACTGAACTGTTGTTCAGCTATTCAAACTTTATGAAGATTCATAAAAAAATTGAGCAAAAAGCATTTTGTATCTATGAACTGCCAATTAAAGCTGAATTAATCATGCCTGAGTCCAATCAAACCCATGAGGACCAACCTGAAAATGCACACCCAATCAAAGCTTAGCAATAAGAGCAGCTATTAGGTATACAGCTAATTGTAACTGGGGGATATTCACTGGCTTATAGCCAAGCTGACCACTGAGGGAGTTGTGCCAAAAAAATCACATTATACGGTACAGAAACATGATCAATTAGTCTGATAGGAGAAATTGGATTTTCTTGAGCTTTAATTCTATCGCTGCTTTTGCCTTTAATATTTTACACTGTGTGAGAGCTACTCAGGTTTGACTGGCACTGACGTTTTGACACCAGAGAGGAATGTCAAACTCTTCACTGCAGACCATGGTTGACTTCAGCTGTCAAACAGCCAGTGTCTGACTAACATCAGATCTGTCAATGTTTCAGAGTCTCTTTGCCCGAGACTGAATGCTCATTTCCCAATCTGGCTTCACATAAAAAATGTCAGATAGCAATAAAGGCTGTTTCTGATCTTCAAACACCAAATATATAATTATAACTGCATGAAAATATGATGCCCATGACCTATAAGGACATTAATGCTAAAGTAATTGCAGCTGCAGTGTGAGGTATCAAATATCAGCAAGAATATATTACAATAAAGGAAGACAGCTAGGGGGCCACCAGTTGTCCAGAAGCAACAGCTGGGAAAGACCAACATTGTGTGTGTGTGTGTGTGTGTGTGTGTGTGTGTGTGTGTGTGCGCGTGTGTGTGTGTGTGTGTGTGTGTGTGTGTGTGTGTGTCTGTGTATGTGTGTGGGCGTGCGTGTGTGTGTGTGTGTGTGTGTGTGTGTGTGTGTGTGTGTGTGTGTGGAGGTTAAGGGTGACTTGTGAAATAACAAAAGAATCAGACAGAGAATGGGAGTGTCAAGCAGTAAGGGTGAGAGAGAGGAGAGAAGAGAGAGGGAGGAAGGAGGGAGGTAGAGAGAGAGGGAGGGAGGGAGATAAATATATATATATATAGAAAGAGAGAGAGAGAGAGAGAGAGAGAGAGAGAGAGGGAGACAGAGGACAGAGAGTGGATCGGTGTCTCGTTGGTACGGCTCGTATATCTGTCTTCAGCTACCGCAGACAGCTAAGCGTTCTGCTCCTCTCCCGGCCATATGTGGGCAGCTTGCCAAGCATCTGCAGGCGCCTCTCTGGGAGTTTCTCCTTTATCTGAGCCCCACACCCTTCCTCTCTCTCTCTCTTCCCTCTCCTCTCTGTGCAATCCCTCCATCTGTCTCTTCTCCATCCCCTCTCCCCTCTCTGTGCCCAGCTAGCATCACGAAGAACACCCTGTGATAACAGAATAGACACTGGGGGCACACAGCATTCAAAGTGGAGCCATGTTTTGACACGTTTCAACAATGTCTTCTAAGAATTAATTAGGAGAGGTGGATGCCAACATGGCATAAGGGTTTCCGAGAGGGTGTCTGATGAATGGACCCTCTGTGATGGCTGATATGGTTGCTGCCCATTGGGACATGCAACGGGTTCGGGTATTTTAACATCACCGAATTTTCGGCTGTCAGGCGGTTCTCAGTGCTATCCCCATGGGAAGAAATAAATTTGCAGTCTGCAGCAGCTGGGATCAGTCCCGGAGTTGTTATTCTCATCCACATGCTGCCAGGCAGCGCCACTAGGACTTCCGGATATAGGCCCTACTGCGTAGCTTATCGCTGCTGGTGAAGACCAAGACTATCTGGGCACAGAGCAAGCTGAGCCAGAATGTTTGTGATTAAAAGTCACTCACTGTCCTTGAGAAATAAAACTAACTGTCTGTTAGTTGACAATTCTGGTCTTTGCCTAAGTTTGTCATTTAAGAGGGTCAACTGAGAGCTCTCATAGTTTATTCTTGCACCGTAGGTACTACAATCGCCTCAAAACAGTGCTCAAAACCAAACACTGTTTTCAGATCATCTCACAAAGCAGCCAAAATGAAAACACTACTGAGCAGTCATTAGACACATCAAAAAATGAAAATAATAATAATAATAATAATAATAATAATAATAATAATACAGTAATATGCATCACAAATATGCCTCTATTGTATGAGAATGTGTTTAGAGTTTTGCAAAAAAAAAGTCTATGAGATCTGTGCTTTATATGTATATGTACTGTATAAGGTTTTGGCAAAAGGGGGATCAATTCAAGAAATGTGTTCAGGCAGCTGAGAATTTGGTTCAGAGAATGGGGTTTAGTGTTTTACACATAAACATTACTGCTTTTATGAAAGCACACATCTGCTATTGGTTTCAGGTACTCAAATCTAAACCTGTTCCTTCACTTTCCAAATGAAAAAGGGTTTTTTTGCCATGCAGTGAGAGAATGCAAGAAACATTCAAGATATCCTGCTTACCTCTCAACTTCCCTAAGCCCACACTGTGTTGGGTAAAACGGCTTTTAACTTTTATGCTCCATCTTCCTGGAATACCCTGCAATTCACCTTTGGAATGGATTTCTTGGTTTCTTTTGGTCATTCTAAAACCTTGCTAAAAAACAATTTTTTCCCCTTCTGTGTTGAATGGTATCTTCACACATTGTGCAACTGTGTTATTTTTTATCATCAGGGGCTCAGCTAGACTTACCAATTATGCATTACACAATGACTTTGGGCAATGCTTTGTTTTCACATAGTTTGTTTTTCATCTTTGTTGATCTTATAACTTTCTGGGGCTGTAGGTATGCAAAATCCCATGACAAATTAAAAACCAAAACATTTTCATTTAGATCAGTGCCTTACGGGATTGAAAGTTGATTGAGTTGCGGCTTACATCCAAACCCATTAATATACCTGCAATCCCATAAGTCATGCCATACTATTTTATATGATTATATTTCCATTCTTTTAGATTGACTATCATTATTTAGATGACTAAATTATTACGACAACCCCATTGTTAACCAAGACAATAACAAAAAACACAATAAACAAACAACGTTTGAAACAAAGGTCACGGCTTAGTACGTGACCACAACCCTAGAGTCAAAACTGGAGAAATTGGACAATTTTGAAAGTTTCCCCATACATTGATTACTGTAAGCCTAGACCCAGACTAAAGGGTCACTGATTGAACAAGATTTTAGGCTAGGCTTCATCCCTGTATGGGAAAAAGGCCAAAACTCTCATCTCATAATGTCACAACTCTAATGTAATCCTGCAAAGCTACACTAGATAGTGATATGCACCTGTATCCACACGGGCTCCAGGGTTGGTCCGGGGGAAGTGAGGTTTTCTAGGTGACCTGTCCTCTCATAGGTGAAGACCGTCCCTGCCGCCTTGTAGTCTCCATTCCATTGAATGGTCCAGCCGCCATTCAAGAAGTACTTTTTGGGGTCACTGCTGCGCAACGCCAGGAAGTTCCCAGCCTCTGCCACCTCCTCTATGCGGATGTCCCGTGCCCCCGCTGGAATCAGACCAATGTCGACGTAGCCTGGGAAAAAAGAGACATCCCATATTTGAATACACGCTTCTCACTTTTCACTTGGGGGTCGATGAGAGTCGTCAGGATGACACAGCTTTAAAAAGCTAAAAATGGAGCACTACACATACAGCACTACATATACAACAATGGTGGGGCGGTGGTAGCCTAGTGCATAAGGAGTTGGGCTAGCATAGAAGCCTGAAAAGTTGTGGGTTCAATTCCCGGCTTCCACCATTGTGTCCTTGAGCAAGGCACTTAACCCCAAATGGCCCTCGAAACATAATTGACTTATGTAAGTTGCTTTGGATAAAAGTGTCTGCAAAATGAATAAACATAAATGTAGTTTAGAATTCAGATGTGCTAGCACTTCTGTTCTCCAATACAAAATCCATGCTCTTATACCCAATCCCTCGCTCTCCTCAAAGGTCTTCTTCACGGTCTCACAGGTGGAGCCGTTACCCTGGCACACGCCACAACGGTCCTCCACAGCGTTGGAATCGATTTCGAAATCACAGCCCACGTTCTGCAACCAGAGACACCCAGTACAAAACAAATCTATCATTTAATCAATTATATCCTCTAATGAACAGTCTCTGTTAAAGCCTGATTCTGTTTTGTTGTGTGTCAGTGAAAGATTTACAAAGGAGAAAATGAATGCACACGTCTGGAGAATGAACTCCGACACTCTGACCAGAACAAATGTGAAGACACGATTTGCGTGAAAAAACCCTTTAAATCAGCTAATATGCAATCACAAGTCTTATTGAGCAGCATGGAAGAATGGTGAGGCATATACAATTAGTAGATAGGCATTCAATGGAAATTAAACAAAGGTAAACATGGTGAATATAATCCATAGCACTGAGCATGGTTAAAAGATATAATCAAAAGCATTGAGGCCTTTCACTAAGCGAAATGAAAACAAATATAAACAGCATAATCCCACCAAGACTTAAATCCAATTAAGACATAAACTTTGGTTCAACTTTGGGCAAGCCTTGAGCAACATTGCATACCATACCCACTAACACTCAAACAAACTTGGGTCACAATACTTTGCATGGCAACTTTGAGTTATCAACAGGAAGTTAGCTATTAGTGACTTCAGGAAGAAAGCAAATGATGCCTCAAGATGTATTAAAAACAGTCAACAGTGGGAGGATTTCGGTTCAATTGAGGCCATCCACTCCATTAGCAATGTGAGCAGAAAAGCACATGTTTGCATGTTTTGGACAGAGAGATTTGAAAAGGAAGGATGTACCCCCCCCCCCCCCCCCCAAACACAGACAGAAATAAATGTTTAACAGGTGTTAGATATGGTAGAAAAATATTGATATCGCTCCAGGCAGGTCAGGCTGATGCGCCCACTGGTTGCACTATTAAAGTCCACCAAAGCAATAACACATTCATAAGATAGCAAAGTCACACATAATTAGGGACTCATAGTTCGAGCCCTGACAACAGTAAGCAGCATCTGCTTGGATTAAACCCAGAGTGTTGAATAACCCCACAGACGGTATTGCACAACATAGCCGTTCCAAAGAAAGCCTCTCAGCTATAAACTCAATAGTAGTTCAAGGCAAACCATGGCAAAGGAAGTAACAGGATACTGCCAACTTCTCAGATGAGTTTATAGGATAAAACAGGAAATTGCTGTAATACGCAACACTTCAATAAAAGTCAGATGTGTGGTCAGTCGTATGGTTGTGATTGATAATGTCATTATAGCTCACATTTAATTTATAGAGGCATTGAGAAGTTTTAGTCTAAAACTTTCCCAAACTAACAACTAAAAAGCCTATAAACACTAACAACACCACAGCTGGTGCTGATGAAAGCGTGCTAAAGCTGATGAAAGCTACTATGCAAAACAGGTGTCCTTTGGAGATACAGCTACGTCATGATGTGAAAGTTTTTTTTTCTTTCTTTTTTCATGTTGTGTTCCGACCCAACCCATATAACTACATGCTACTTAGCCAGGGCGGTGAGAGGAGATCACAGGTGTGTTTCTCTGTCCTTCACATGGCCACTAGCCTGGTGGTACCAAACCCTTGTAGGCTACTAATATTGTACAGAGGGTCTGGACCTACTCCATTCAGAATCGATTTCAGGCAGGAGGCGAGAACTCTGTTGAAGGTTGAAAAGATTGTGGCCTGATTTTACCCAATCGCTAACGTTTGGTCGTGACAGCTATAGAGACAACACGGTCTCACGCCCAACTTGTCGAACGAGGACGCATGGGCACCTTCGGCTTCCGATATTGACGCCAGGGGGCTTGACCATGCGTCCTCGTTCAACAAGTTGGGTGTGAGACCCGTGTTGCAAACGCGCATATGCTCGACATCATCGTTAACACCCGCCTCCCCCCATCCCCCCTGTTCGCTGATTGGTCCGGTGGAATGCATCCTGAGAAATCGAGTTCAATGGGATCAGACCCAGACGTAATGGTGAGGGGAAAAAGCTTTGGTTAAAAAGTGTCAGCTTAATGAAATGTAATGTAATGTAAAATGAACATGATGATGACGACACAAACGGTTGCCTATTAAAAACATACCTCAAAAAAAATTGTCACACACTGTTTCTTTCATAAAGGCTGTGACAGGGGACCAATTAAGGGAAGAATAGTCAGCCTAGTGCTTGTGGCCGTACCTTACAGATGCCATTGATGCACATGTCACGGCTCTCGCTGCCCTCGTAGCACTGAGTCCCATCAGTGACGGCATCCCGCAGCTTCTCGGAGAAGTACTCGTTCAGGGGCCGGCAATGCAGCTCACAAGGGTTCACTAGCAGAGACAGAGAAGAATGCTTCAGCACAACATACATCGCATTACGGCAGTGCATACACACACTTGCACTGAAAACACAAGCGCGCGTGCACGCACACACACACACACACACACACACACACACACACACACACACACACACAGCCCTGTCCCCATCTTATCGGGAAAGCTTTCGGACTAGCTGTGAATTCTGCCCCGAGTCCCTGCAGTGGGTCTAAGGCAATCTTAGCACAGATAACATGGATAACCCTCCCAATTCTGCGAAGGAGTCTGCAAGCGTTTGGTTCAGACCGATAACGGGAGAAGGCTCTCACCTCTGTTGTTGACATGAACCCACTGGTAGAACTTGCCCTTATAAGGCATGGTGTTGAAGTTGCTGCACTGGATGTGTCTGAAACTGAGCTGGTCGGGGGGGCAGGGGTTCGTGTTGCAGATCTTGAAACGCCGTCGCTCCCCCAGGCAATACCGTCCTCCATGGCGAGGACTACGGGGACACAACAGCAGTGGAGGCAGGGAAGGATGCAAACATGTAAGAGATGCTGAGGGTGAACTGCTGAGGACTGAGCTTCATAACTCTGCATAAAGAGATAAGTGCAAAAATGGCTAGGTGGCCATGCAGACTTTTGGTTTCTGTGGATTGATGCCTTGAAGTGTTTTTGGCTTGTTACTGTAAGTGGGAATAGAGTTATTTGGTAGCCCTTTATTGGAATATTTTTTTTTTTTAACTGAAAATATCCTGTGCCAGCCATGTGAGCTGTCTCAAGTCTCCGAGCAGCCGGTTGCCCTGAAGTGAACTTCTCCAGAATATTTTTTTAATTTATTTTTTAATTCAGTGCTGCATGGCAGCAATTTTGAGCTCTTTTTGAATACTAATCCAAACTACAACAACAGCTGGTGTTCCTGCCTCCTGCAAATCAACAGTGGGAAGTGGAGGAGAGGGGAGAAGGTGAAAAGAGAGAAGAGGAGACGAGAGGAGAGGAGAGGAGAGGCTATTTTTCTGCAGGCCAGGAACTGCTTCGACAGAAACTTTTAATACTTTTAACACACACACACACACACACACACACACCAAGCAACTGTCCATCCTTGCGGCACGAGTGGATCACTAACTAAGAAGCAGTGAAGCTAGCAAAAGATAATGCAAAATTCATGAAGACAAGGGCAATGTGAAAAATGTAATTACATCGGTGGGGCATATTGATTTAAAAACCAGACTCTCGGTCTCTGTATTGCCCTCTGTGTTGACAGAATACAGTCTGTATTTTTAGAACTAAATACGCATGCCAAGTCAAAAATGTACCCCAGTCTTACGTAATGGCTAACCTTAAAAAAAAAAGATGCAACTCAAATTCCCCAATGCTGCACTTAAGCATAAATCTGTCTATATCTAATCAGAGAGGAAAGGTAAACAAAGGAACTGGAAACCATGCCAACTCCCAAACAGTGCTTTAGGCAATGCCCCTTTTTCCACATTTTGCATGATAAAAATAACTTGACAAAGAATTCCCTTGGTGAATGTGCAACACTGAAATGTATTACAACACATAGACAGACACACACACGCAAACACACAAACACACACAGACACAGACACAGACACAGACACACACACACACACACACACACACTCATACATGTGTGATGAATGCAGTGATGAATATGTTCTGCCTGTCTTAGAGCATAGTTAGATGTCTGTGGGTTCCTGATGCAGTAAGTTCAGACCAATAACTGTCAATGACTCAAAACATTTCTTTAGAGCAAAAAACAAAAGATTGTGTCCACCCTGTTGCTCATAAAATTATACAATGCTGAATTATACACAACCACTGAGAATGAGCAAATTGTGTACTGTTTGATATTACAAGGGAGAAAGAATTCTGCATTTGCTGTAGCAACATGACAATGTGACAGTTGCCCGAGGCCAGAGGGATGGCCGTGGCTGTGACTCACGCTGGGTTGGTGCAGTCTCTCTGGGCGTTCTGCACGCCCGCCCCACAGGTCCTGGAGCAGTCGGACCACTCGCTCCAGGGCTCCCAGCCGCCATTCACCTGCTCCGGCTGATCCCCCACGGGGACACACTCCCCACCAAAACACCACTGATTGACAAACACACACACACACACACACACACACGTGCGCGCACACACACACACACACACACACACACACACACACACACACACACACACACACACACAGATGTTCAGACAAGCGAGCCCTACTTAGAGGGACATATCACCAAGACACAAAGAGACAAGTCCAGTTTTCTTCAAATGCACAAATGCACAATTCAACTCACAAAAGCCACAGAAAAGCTTGACCACTTTGCTGAGGGTAGCCAGGACTGAACACAATGCCTTGATGTTTTCCTGAGCTGGCTCTATTTGCAGCTAAAGTGCAAACACTTTCTAACCTGCCATTCAGCAGAAGATGTACTTCTAAAGTTCCAGTTCCTTCACATTTGAGCATGCCTTACTATTTCTATCATTACCATTACTATAACTATAAATATAGTAGCATAGGAACAGTGGGAACAGTAGCAGTAAGAACTTCCAGTGCATATAGCCGTTGGACTGCTTTATTGTATTGTTTTCATGTAGTTTTCACATTTCTAATTCAATTCTTAAAGTTTAAATTTGAATCGCATTTCTAAAGTTAATGTGTATGCCAATCTTTTTTGTCTATTTCACCAGAGGAATGTTCCTTACCTTCCCTTCGCCACATTTAGTGCCGTCCACAGCTCCGTCCAGCTTTGAGTGACAGGTGTTTCCCACTGTGCACCACAGCGTGCTGCAAATATTCTATGTGAGAGAGAGGTAGACCAGAGCAGAGCTTCACTCAGTCCTCATGGGAAACGGCCTCATATTCCTGGTGTGAACATGACGCACTAGGGACTCGACTGCAGACACATGGTCATTATCACAAAATAAACACCTGCCGGAGCCACAACACGCGTAGGGCTCTTATATTGCCCTGCTGGGTTTTATTTTGTCATACACAGCTAGATTCTATCCAAAATTACAGGGCCCTCTCTAAAATAAACAACAGTTAGAATAGAGTTTTGTTTTGTTTTAGCTAGCTTTCAATAATCTGCTGCAGATATTTTAACTACTGTGAAACTGAACACACCTTGCTTGTCTTAAGGGACAAATTACTGTAACTGTTGTTACTGGAACAGAACAGTGTTCTGTCAGTCAGAGATAGAAAAAAAAAACGGTATTGCTCTAACACTGTGTGGCAGATATACTCTGGCAAATGATTCAACGATGTATAAAATTGCTCTATGGATACACCAAACCTGCAATCTGAATTACACCTGTTCTTACAGGCAAAGGTGGACACACATTTCATACTGTATGTATTTAACGCATACAAAAGAATATATCAGCAGCTCAGTGTTCATCACTTCCCATAATTGTGCTTAAAGCTGCCACTTTCCACACAGTGTTGCCTCCCATACCATTAACATCCAGTACATCAGACAAGCATACAGTAACACTCTGCTTCTGCTCTGATTGGACACTCGTGCAGCAGGCAGAATGCTGTTTTAGCCATCTGCGCTGTGTTTGTACCGTTTATGCAATTCCATGTTTTCAGATGCACATTGGAACACAATTATGTCTAAAACAGGTGCAAATGTGCTAGTTAGTTCCAGAGTCTCTGTATCAACATGTTGTGCATCACCCATACATTTTCCAGGAAAGACAACTGCTTCCACTGAGCACATACACCTCCACAATGTCAAATTGAAGTACAAAGTCATTAGCTCGTTCTCATTTCATCTCCTTTTCTGAGGCCATTTCTAAAGATGCCTATCTGTAGAATGAGTTCCTGCTCTGTGTGCTTGATAGCTTTTTGTCTGCAGACACAGACTCGAGGCACATATCTGGTTATCGTTATCAGACTTTAAATGACAAAAGAGAAAAAAAAATGTGGAATGCAACAAACACACCAAGCAGCAAATATCGACTGGGCTCTTAACCTCCTGAGCCAAAGAATACAGCTCGAAATAATAGCCTGGCAGAGCTGTGCATTGATAAGTCTCTCACTTGCTAACAGATACAGATAAGAGGGCCAAAAGCCAATTTTAGAATTTATCTGGAACTAGGAGACGACTGCAATCATATGATCTGTGGTCTGTGACATTTCTGGTGATGATTGAGGGTGTTTGTATGGGTGCATGTGGGCGTGCGTGTGTGTGTGAATACTGTATGTGTGTTTGTGTGTTGCTGAGAGCAATGGTCTGCCAAGTGTATAATCAGGAAAGGCCATCGGACAGTGACAAAAGCTTGGTGTGGGATGTGCCAGGCTGCAGATATAAACCGATGTCCCGGTCTGGATCAAACAGCCATCATTTCTCAGCACAGACCACAACAGAGAACTCCAGCAGGCACGGGTGATTAAATTCAAAATTGCATCTCAAGAATAAACGATACAAGTAGAATACATACCAAAATATTTATATGTACTTATGTATCACAATGCAATGTGCTGGGTCTTCTGAAAAGTGATTTTTTATTTAGCAGTTATTGCACAGTTTCGGGCAAGTTAGAAGCATAACCATTAATGATCCAGATGGCATCACCCATCACAGCACAAGGGGATAGAACTGACCTACATTGTATGGCCTACTTGAACCACAGCGCAACACTGTCCACAGTGACCACCAAAAGAAATGATCTGTAACCTTACACTGGGAGTTAATAGCCTCAAACTGTTACCTCATACGTCACAACACTGTGGCTTCCTATAAATGTCACGTAAAAACAAATGGAAGCAAGGGGCCGGGTGAAAAGCGTTTACCCCTGTAATCTGGACAAATATTTGCTAGGAAGAGGTCTGTGCAATCGAAAATATTTACAATGAGGGATTTGGCTGAGGGAAAGCATTTGACGTGACCAGTGCTGTAATGACTGAGGGCCTGTGGCCGAAGGCTTTCCCTGCGCTCTTGCTTGTTTTCCTGTCTGGCTGCATGTCTACAAAACCACCCGCAGAAATCTCCTGGCACGGTATTGAAACGAGCGCCTGAAACCTCATACCGCAGCGCCAGGGTTGTGTGTGGCCTCATTACTAACCCGCAAAGCCCCCCGCCCCCAACCTCCTCCCTCCCCTCTTTCTTTCTTTCTTTCTTTTTTTCCTTCCTTCTCTCTTTTTTTCCTGCAAAAACTCCAGGAGCTGCCAAGGGCTGAAAAGCTGCTGTATATTCTGCTCGATTTGGACAAGCTTCCTCAGGTGTAAATGAGCAACAACGAGGTAACGACCCAGGGAGTGAGCATTGTGTGTAACGACCCCCTCGTAAATAAAAATGAATAGACACACAGTGCTGACTTTGTTGCGCTGCCCTTGGGGACTGCATGGGCTTGGTGTTTTGATCAAATTGAGTCAACAAGCCATCCAACTAATCTTCCCAAAGTCATCTCCTGCATCTCCTACGCAAACAACATCTGACAAAGATGGTCTCTCAGTGAGAGGAGCCGGTGCGTGTCTCTTGTGAAAAACTTCCCCAGTGTAGATTATGCCCATTTATCCCAGCCTGCCAACGTAATCGTTCCAGCTTATCTCAGCTGCGGCTGTCTTTCTGCCTCAAGTGCACCAACTGCGAGTTTGTCTCCCACCTATCTGTAATCATTCTATTAGCCTCAATAGGGCACATCTGGCACCACTGATGCTCTCAAAAGTTATTCTTTCAAGCGTCTTGGTGAACGAAGCACTGCATTTGTCCTCTGGGAAACACTTGCACATGCATGAAGATGCTGATTCAAAGTGCTTTGATGTATTTCATTAGAATAAGGATTTTGATTGGTTGCCAAATATATAGAAAATCTACTGAATGCACTATAGTACTTATGTATAGTATGAAAATGGTAGATAAGTGATATGCTTAAAATTACATCTTACAGTGATGCCTTCATTCTACAGGATTTTGCCATCTTATTTTCTAGATTCAAAACAGGGCTGCATTTCCTAAAAACATTATTGTGCAATAGCAAAATAACTAAAAGCAGAGAGAATTCAAAATGTCAATCTGTTTCGTATAATGATGGCAGTAATAACCCCATTTACGCAGTGGGCCATCGGCTTATTCAACTTAAACCCAGTCATTTTGTCCCTCGATGTAGACAAGGCTATCATGGTGTTTGACACATGCAGGGGAGGATTTTTAAGTGCAAATCGAGCACTGTGCGTGCGTGTGATGCATGCTAAAGGGAAGTACTCACATCTACTTCGTCACAGAGGAGAGAGCTGGAGCCGTACTGGAGCTGACACTGGTGGCCGGCGCTGTACAGGGCGCCCGGCAGCAGGCCGTGCTGGAGGAGCTCGTCCCGCACCGGGGGGTCGTCCAGACACCAGCCCCAGCCTCGACTGTGGAGCACAGAGTCAGACATCAAGGCGAGACCCTCAGATGTGACGGCCACATACAGATCGATACCTTTTTACGTGATTTTATACATAAATACACAAGTGTGTCTAGAGACAAACCTATGTGGGTGAACAGAATAGTCTGCCAGAAAAAATAGGATGTATCCTGTCTTTTAAACACAGAAAGAGAGCTCACTTTACAAGCCTTGCAATGTCCAAAGGGCTGTATTATGAAGAACCATGACAAAGCCATGCTGTAGTTATACAGTACGTTTATTGTAATGGAAACCGATCTCCTACAGAAAGTCTATAATAATACAGTATATATGTAATGTACCTAAATGACATTGCTAGTGCTGTGATGATGGCTTATAATGCCATATAGCTTATCTTTCAGAAACAATAATAGCTATAACCATAGCAACCTTCCTTAGGTAACTTCAAGAAGAGATTACCACATAATACAAATCATTCTTAGCTCGTTATGACAGACATGTACCGTAAGACTCCTGTAGGAGCATCAATAAAGCTACAGAATCGACAAAGACATCTGACTGATATAGTATCAAACGGAAAAGGCTGATAAACAGGCCATTAAAGGACATGAGAGTTAATGCATGCAGACGTCATGCTGACAAGGGAGCTATATGTCCTCCTACAGAGACTAATGAGCACATTCTCTTTGGCTGATGAGACACTTCTTCAAAAAACGTGTGTGTGTGGCGTGTGTGTGTGCGTGTGTGTGTGTGTGTGCGCAAGTGAGTGATATCATAATCCTTTGGAATTTAATTCTGTTGGAAGTCATTGAAAATAAGTTTCAATTTTAGAACATCCTTTCCAGATACTTAATTTAGTTTTACTTCTTCATATTGCTTTACTGGCCTTCCTTCATAATCACTGCAGAGACGTAAAACAATGAGTTGATCTCTCACATTACAAAACAAAGTTGAAATATTAACATTTTCTTTTACACAGGATTATAATACAAATCAACGACAGTAATATTGACTGTCTGCATGTGCTGTTTAGTCATTTCTGCACTTCAAAGAAAGAAAGAAAGAAATGTAAGGAAAGGAAATACTATAAAAGGAAGAGAGAGAAATCTGTACGATACGAGTGAAGCTCTGAGGCAATCAACAGGCATATCTATGAGTGCGTTATAGAAGCAGGATAGCGTTTGTCTGATGTGTTTGTGCTGTATCTACTACTATAGCCTTGCATCTATGTCATATCTGCTAATATACTACAGCTACTCTATAACATTTCGGGGAGATACTGTATGTGTGCTCCATGAACTTCCTGCCTTCTCACTGGCCACCTTATGTTAAGATTGTTTAAGAAGCCAAACATTATCCAGGCTTTTTTAGTAAGCTATAATAACAGCTGGAGTGGGCTGTTCCCAACGCGCCTGCTGGCCTCCCAGAGGATGCCCCGAGACCTGCGTGCTCTGCACTGCAGCAGGAAGCTGATGAGAGCGCCATAACCGGCCTGGTTCGAATGACAAAGCTGAAACCCACTGGAGGAAATATGCGGAGGTACGACAGGAAGACCAATCCTCCTACACCAGACTGCACACCACTGACCCAGTGGTCTGCAAAAGACATCAACTAGCTCTTTTTCAGCAGCCTGACAAAAAAAAACGTTGAAATACCTTAGTGTTCAGGGGAGGGAAGGCTATTCATCATATCGTAGCTTTTATGGACAGGACTACGTCTGATCCGCCTGGCAACACTGTAGTTATTTGTCATGTTGTCATTCATGGTCTTAATAAACACAGTTCAAAGGGACAGGATGACCCAGATAGACTTCCTGTCTGTTCTTGTACCCCCACAAAGTTTTGTTTTTGTCTCAAATCCACACAACACATGCCTCATGTGAGATGACATAAGATTATGCAAAGTTCTGGTGATTAAAAGCATTCTCCTTGACCACATAAACGAGTTATTTATTTAACTCTCCCGCCAATGAGCTCTTTAATCTATCTCGACAATACTTCAGAGGCTCTCCATGCGTTAGACATGGTGCAGTGCACAGTGGTTTTGATGTGATGCGATGCATATTTTCAGAACTGATCCAATTAACTGGTCTTAATGACTTCTAATGAATTCCCTGCAACACTTGTACTCGGGTTGTTGCTCATAGAAAAAGAACACGTTCAGCATGTGACTGCATGTACAGACAATAATACAAAAGACTTTGCCTGCATGACCATATTATCTCCACAAATTCAAATGAGCTAACATATGAAAGTGCCGTGCCGTCAGCATCCCCCATTAGCCAGTCAAACTCTCTGTGATACTTATCAATGCAATTACACTGGTTATGGTGCTGGAGGTCGCACGACATCAAAAAGTACCCCAAAACGGTTGGCTATCTCTTCGCAACGCAAACCACAGCTTCTCAGCCCACTCTTCCTACATTCCATACGCACTTAGCGCTCGGCATCTCATTAGGCCGCTCTATTCAGTTAGCTTCCAACAGACCTCTGATGTGCGGCGCCATAATGCAGCTTTGTGTGATGTTTCGCCGCTCTTGTGCTGAGCTGGAGACCTTTCAGCGGCGTGATGCCTCACACACAAGACAAGGGTAAGAAATGAAAGGGAGGCGCGTATGGCATGGGACCCCGCCGCCCCCCCGCTGGCCCCCGTGGTCAGCAGCAGCAGCAGAAGCGGGCCTCCACCGAGGTCTGGCAAGAGAGGGAGAATGAGTTCACGCCCAGTGAAAGAGATGACTGTGGTCTGTCTGCAGACCTCATGCGAGCGAAGCTGTGCCAAGTGGCTCACACAAGATGCATGCCACCACAACGCTACTTGAAAAGTGCTCCTTTCCAATTGTTGTAAGTGGGTGAGGCCGTGTGTTTGATTACGTCCTGTGTTGTTTACACCAGTCTTAACCTTATGTTTCTTTGTGCTTATGAATACTTTTGATAGCAAAAAAGTAATTTACAACTGCTGCTTCAATCTTAAACTATTCCTGCTATTAAGCTATTAAGACAATAAACAGCTTAATGTCTCATTTCACATTCTGGCAAGACAAGCGTATTGCAGTTTTGCAAGAAATGCTGATATTGGCATGTGTTCAATGACCAAAACTCAACACCATCTGGAATGTCTGTCCAGCTCTTAAATTGCAGCTCTTGCTAGTTCTCAGTATTCTCATTCTGTGCATTAAAAATCATCTTATGAAGCCAAAGATTTGCTTTAGTAATCCCTACAGCTAAAGCGGCAGTGAACTAACTAACCAGTGAACAACAACAGCATAGTTAGGCCTCATAAAAGCTTAGTACTGTACTGTATGCTACCTGGTGCCTTTTGGGCATACTTGGGGATACTTCAAAGCCTTTCTTATTTTTACAGCCTGAGCCACAGAACTACGACTAGAAACTTCCTGCATGCACCAACAATGGCCCTATTCGTGTGTCTTTCTTCTGTGGCGCACAGATGCTGCAACAGGAGCTAGTCACTCAGCCACATGTAATGTGAATCTCTTTATAGCAGCAACTGCAGGGTTCAGGATAAGTGTGCTGCCATGTTTCTTACCATGTGAACTGTGGAGGAAATCCACAAGGATTACATAAAGACACAGGGGATTCATTTTACTGTGTAAGAAGAGAAAACAGCCTAAGAAAATGGTACAAAAAAAAAAACAGATAAGGGCCAAGAGTTAAGGACTGTAAGCTCTGGGTCTGGGCTTTCAGAGAAATATGCAGAAATAAATCAATTACTGTGCTCCAAATAAAAAAATCAGCCCATGCTCCCTGATAGTGTTGCTGGGTCTCCCTCGGGTCTTAGGCGACTACCCGCCGTGTTGAACACACCCCAGAGACCCCTCCCTCCTCCTCTCCTCCGCTTTCCAGGGTCAAGCTGCAGCCGTCAAGCCATGCTTAATGCATTCCACATGGAGGCTTCACAGAGAACTGGAGAGACCCTGACGGCCAATTTCGCTCAGTGTTGTCTTGATGTCAAAGCTGCGGGAGAACTGAGAATGTGTTCACCCACCCACACACACACACACACACACACACACACACACACACACACACACACACACACACACACACACACACACACACACACACACACACACACACACACACACATACACACAGCAGTTGGGCATCACTCGTGTCCAAGACAGCTTGTTTGGACGGATAAGTGCAACAATTTCCTCTGTTTCCAGATCTCATTACGGTCGAGTACCAACTTGGTGAACTCACTTTTATCTTGGGTGGACTGATGGAAAATGTAGTGTTCCGCAATAATGAATGAAACTTCCTCATTGCATAATGTTACTGACTGTTAAATATTTTGTACTTTCATTCAGTTTTGCTGCAATTTGCACAGTTAGTCACTGAAACAAGCAGGTGCATAATTCAAAGTCTAATTCAAAGAGACACTTCTAAAATTCCGTCCATATGCTGTATTCAGGAGACACAGATTACAGAGAGAATGAATGGAAGAAACCAGAAGCTTTGGGAACAGTTTGTCAATGTGGTATGTGAGGATGTCTGTGTGTGTGTGTGTGTATGTGTGGGTGTGTGTGTGGGACTCACTCAAGGAAGCGGGTGATGTACTGGCGGCTACAGCGAGACCAGCTGGGTGCAAATGCGCCATACAGGAGTTGCGGGGACATGATGAACGGCCTCTTCCCGATTGGCTCGCAGTCGTTGCCATTGCCATCATGCTGAATCCCCAAACTGTGGGGAAAGAGCAAGCCATTCACAAACGACTCGGTTCTCTTAATGCACCGCATTAGCAAATCTCCACACCCAACCACTAACAGAGAAACACTAATGTACAACAAGCAAGAGGCGAATATCCCGGGTTCAGAAAGTAAAAGTCCTGCCAAGTGTTTGATCCAAACATTTCGGAAACCAGCACATCCTAATTAGCTACCAGGTAGATCAGATAATTAGTGATATCACCTGTGTTAAGCGCACAGGTAGAAAGAATATATGGCAGGACTTTTGCTCTTTGGAACCAGGAATGTCTGCTTCTGACAACAATCTTGAAGGGAGGCCAGGGGATTGTAATATTACAGCTGGCTGTGTGGGTGGCAGTGATGTCTGTCTGCATCACTGCAAGTGACTGCTGTAGTCATGATGTTCTGTCTGTATACATTCAATATGGAAAGAGCTGCACAGTTTATTGATATGCCGTTCTGATTGTTTGCTCACTGGATAAAGGTTCAACACAACTATTGTGTTTACGTCTGTTCCATATCGCTATTTGACTTGTGTTATCTCTAATTCTCGTTTGCTTGTGTTGTTTCTTAAATCAAGGTTGTTTGGAGGCAGTTCTGTATTAAAGAGCCATATCAGCACTACAGCTGAAAGTGGAACCTTAATCATGAAATACCTCTCCCACTCGAGGGTCTCAAAGAAACAACTATGTTGTGTATAACAACAGTAATCCATCTGGAAATTGTAGGATGCACACTTCATTTGGTGGTCTTGTGGCGGCTGTTCCCATTCCATGATGGCCAAATATCCTCTTGGCAAAACTTTGTATGTTAACTTGGAGAGTGTAAGTGTTGGGTTTTTTTTTTCTCACCAACATCATAAAACGCACCCCTAAATTTATTCTGAATTCTAAATGAAAGGTTAATACTCTACAGCCTCAGAAGCTTAAGACATTTCCTAGGTTAGGATGAAAGAAAGCAAAAACATTCCTTCAAAGACAGCAGCTGAGATGAAAATACACAAGCTACCAGTTAAACGCAGGTGGGCATTTCAAAAGGTCTAGTTTTGTACCTTTTTTTTGTACCGTTGTTTTTACAAATGGAATAATCTGCTCAGTCCTTTACAAAAATGACTATAGGAACACTAGATGACCACTATCCACTATCTTTTTCATCTGTTTTCAAGTGTTACTATCTACAGCTATTCTTCAGCTAAAATCACATGGTGAACTCAAAGTTGTTATTGTTTTACTGTGCTATATGTCGTCAATAATGATAATTCAGATGATCAAAATTGATGTATGGCTTCTCTTGGAAAATACAGAAAATATTGCATTATTGCAACTGTAATTCAGTTTATACCTATTATGTGTTTCTTAATGTCTCAAATTGCCTGATACAGATGGATGGCATTTCCGTATTTCCAGCAAATTATCAAAGTATGCAAGAGGAGAGGAGTCAGTCAACTTCAGACCTTAACTGAGTTTGCAATCTTTTCCAGGACCAACTCTTTGAAGCATGTAATCATGTAATGCAAATATAATTGCAAAAAAACATGTGCTTTACAAATCACTGTTCTCTAAAATGGTACAGTACATCTCAGAAACATTCTACTGGTCATGCCATGTTGGAACAATACTGCCATAATATACATAAAAAAAAACCATTTCATTTTTTTTTGCCTTGACAACAATCAAATCTCTATTTCAAGTGTCCATGTGGACCAAGTACACATGACAGAGCCCTGTGAGTACGACTATAGCGGGGACATACTTGTGTCCAAGCTCGTGTGCTACGGTGAAGGCCACAGGTAGGCCAGTGTCCTCGCTGATGCTGCAGCTGCGGTGGGGCTGGCACATGCCTGCCACGTGCGACAGCCCCAGCGTCTCACACGGCTTATTGATGGAGGCGCAGATGTCCTTCCTGAGCACAGAGAGGAACAGCGGCACATGACAACAGACACCCACTGCGTACCCGTCGCCACACAAAAGTTGTCCATACCTGTATTGCTCTCCTCACACTGCCCACCCTCTTCTAAGCACGCGCACACATGGAGTACACAAGCTCACACACATGCACATTTGGCGAGACATATGCAGGCAAAGCCCCCCTCCCCAAAGACACACACACACACGCACGCACGCACACACACACACACTTGCAGGCTCTATCAGAGTTAACATGTTCTGACAATTTTTTTTCCTGAAGCAATATCACCCTCTAGAATAGATAATAATAAGCTGCAGACTGGGGACACATTTGATTCGAGGTGTACAGTACATGCCTGGTAAGTAAGATAGCAACATCGTGATGGACAGGATGTTCATCTCCCTTCATGTTCAGGCGTTTCTGCCACCTGCAGAAGCTGTTCAGACTCTGGTCTGCATGGTGGGTGATCTTTAAGTCCTCCTGATGATTACAGACGGTAACAAACAATCAGTCACCTTCATAAAATCTTTGCAGGATCAAATACATTTAAAGACAAATGGTGTTTAGCACATGAACATGATTTAGATTAAGAATAAGAATGAAGACGTGAAGGGGTTATGTGCAATTCAATTTAAAGTATAATCAATTATAATTAAATATCAATTTAAAGAAATGAACTACAGATAAACGTAATAAATGCCTACGCTCTGTGTCAACAAAGCTAATGCTAACCACCTAACCCCACCTCATCCTCTCTCATAATACCACTTATACCTCAAGAGGCGCTAATGAGTCACTGTAGCAAAAACAACGAGGCAAGGCAAGGGTGCTGTCACAAAAATAACTGTGTTTGAGATACCTCCAATCTATAATAGGCTATAGCACCCTTAAGGCCAAGACCTGCTTAAGTATGCAGATCATATACTTCCAGACGGCGTCTCATACCTGCCATCCAAAAACCACCGACACAGATCACGTTCTGAGAAATCCCTGATATTTTGCTGAGGAAATTTACATTTTAGTGTCAACTGTAACTCCCACACGAGCTGGATTCCTCACATTTTAATACCCCTCTTAACCACTCTGATGTAATGACTGGATTTCTCCTTGGTCTATTACATCAAAAGCTGAGCTAAAAACTTCACCACCTCTGGCACTTAAGGAAAAGGAGCCATCAGCCATTAAAAGACTAAATTATTACCATATTAACGTCAAAATATAATCCCTCAACATGACTCGGTGTGCACTGCAGATTTGGTCGAGAATGACTCATGCTCAAAAAGTGGTATAAAGGCTCCGGGCGGAGAGGTTGGAGCTCAGACTTTTGGCAACTGTGAGGATTCTTCACTGTAGTGAGCTACATATCACTTTAGACAAGACTGTATGTGCAGCTCAAGGAACAGGTCTTGGGAGATACAACAATGGTGAGGCTAAGTGTGTAGTGATGTATGGCACTGTTGTAAAGCTTGGATGCACCTGATAGCAAGGAATGGCTGTAACCTGTACATCTATGGGTTTCATTAAGCAGGCTATTTTAAGACAAAGTGGTTTATGGCAAAATGCTGGAAGAATTGATAAAGATGCACCTTGCATCAGTAACAGCATTTATATAAAAACTGATTGATGATCCTAGCCTGTAGTGTAATATCAAGCACACTGGCAATGTCAGAGTCTCCATAGCATATGTCAGTGTAGCACCAGAATGAGATTGAAGCTGTCATGTTAAGATATATCTACACTGTGTTGAATATTGGTGGCTTTCTGGTAGGCTTCTTGAATTCATCTTCATTTCGAATAGCAGGTGTTCTGCTGCCTATCTTTGGTCTAAAAAAAAAACTTTAATTGTAAGTGCACATCATGCCTCAAGGCAACACATTCCCGAAAGAACAGCAAGATCTTCACAACTGTCGTCACAAAGTTTATTCTACCTGCAGAGTAGAATACATTGCACTGATTTTGCTGTGTGAATAGCAGAAATCAATCAATTACAGCTCCCGAGGTGGGGCACAGATCTCAACAGTGTCTGGCCCGAGCTGTCAGCTCTAATCACGGGGGAGACCTGGAGAATTCCTGTGGTAATGGCTTCCCCACTCTCAGAGGAGACTGCCAGCTGTCTGTTTCCACGGACGGGAGCATGCTCATTCCTGAGTCACTCCAAGAGCAAAGGCAGAGCAAAAGGACCAGCAAACAGTAGTTATCTCTCTCCCCAGCCACATAATGCTCTCTCGGTGGGATTCTCCGCGAGAACACCACATGGGGTTATGTAACAGGCCGTGCACAAGCCAAAAAGGAAACCGGAAGCATTTACAGTGTGTGAATAAACAAATGTTGAGATGAGGCAATAGGCTTTTATGTTAGCAGTTGGTAGGAAGACAGATCGCTTGGTATTAAAATGGCACTGAACCCACCACACTGTTGTGTATATGCACACATCTCATGGGACACATATTCTTTTTTTTCTTCAGGGATAAAAAATGGAATCCCATTTCCAGTCAGTTTCAGCCTGCAGCAGTTCTGCTAATTCAGTTACAGTCTCTGGTCAGTAAGGGAGGGCAGAGCTGTTATGAGAACTTCTATTGTGGTGGTTGGAAAATGTCACAATTGGAAAATCAGGTGGACCTTGTTGAGGCATTATGGTATTTAACGCCAAAAAACTCAGAAAAAATACCAGCAAACTAATGTAATGCAGATCATGGAACAATGAAATACAAATAAAATGCTCAGCTCGTGCCTGGAAATTCTTACCTCGTCTTTTTCCAGCAGAATAATGCGGACAACTGCAATGTTGATAGCATTGCCTATGCTGGCATCCCGAAACAACCCAGCTACCTGGAACAGAATAACCCATTGAACAGAAGATAAGAGGAAGGTAAATTCAAACATTTAGAGGAATAATGACTTGGAAACATATTGACATTATAGAGACATTTGTGATATACTGTACTACAGAAGTCCCTTTTAAGATTATAATAAATAATATAAAAGTATCAGAATAGTACATCTAAATCTAGATAGACTGAATTAAGAGCAAAATGTTATTCCTTAATGTAGCACTGATACATTGCAAAATCAAAAAGGGGTTAGGAGATGGTGGAAAGAAAATGGCTCTGCTCAACAAACCAATTACTCTAAAGTGCATTTGTTTAGCATTATTCTAATGTTTTAGCTGGTATAGCTGGGTTTCCTAAGAGGTCCCAGAAAATTGCATTCTTTATCAAAGCGTTCTTAGCTAGAAGAGACTGTCCATCATGTGTATGTATGTATAAGTCTACATGTTGAAAGAAAACATTTCTTTAGAGTGAGTGAGTAGTCTTGTGAATGAGTTTTAGATATGCCTCAAAGCATGCTGCAGAAGGCATTCGGCTACTTTCACGTCCCTGAGAAGATTTCGGCTTTAGTTTAGCATATTTTGAGGATATTCAATAGAGGACATTTAGTTCAGAGGACATTCAGTCACGTTTATCCTCGCAGCTTTTGGCTGGTATTATGGATGGATGTACCATTTCACCGTGGCAATGGAAATCATTATAAAGGCATTCAAATAGGCTGCTGGAGGTGAAAGCCTGCATGATGGGACACTGTTACTTAATTTGAGCCTACAGTATATGGATGATGTGATGACGCTGGCTCTGTGTACCCGTCGGCTGTTGGCCAAGTTGAACGATAATCTGAAATGGTCAAGGATGAAGGTGAATCCAAGGAAATGTACATATGTAGCTATTGAGAGGGGGATACTGGTGGGATTTTTTTTAAATATTGATGTCAAGGTGATATTGTCTATTGTGGGAAAATTGGATGAAGAGTTTAGGTAGGTGGGACAATTCCACATTGAGCAACTGAGGACATGTTTTGGGGCTTAGAGAATTCTTTGAGGTTTCAGTGCTGACAGTTTGGGCTTTTACCACACATCAGGTGACCTTTGTCTGTGTATGAAATAGTCTCAGACAGTTTGTCAATTTGTCTCAGAGGTGGAGAATTTTGAGAAACTGTTTGTAATGTAGTTAGGAAATGGCTTGGGGTATGTTGTCTAAACTGTAACATTATATGGAAAAGGAATGTTGAAGTTACCAATGACCAGCAGAGTTCAATGTGTGTCTGGAGATAACTCTGTCACAGTCCAAGGATCCAGTAATCAATATCAGCGAAAACAAGCATGAAGTGAAATCCATGGAAAACAGTTAAGCATGCTCAAGGCGCACTTCAGCAGCAATCTTCAGCAAGATATTGTTGGGCAGGTGCAGAATAGACAAACATGATTAGTTCTCTTTGGTCATGTTCATTCTACAGCTACATCATCTCAGTTTTCTCTCAATGTGTGTGCAGTGCACTACCTCACAGGCAAGGCAAAGGCAAATCTGCAACAATGGACAACATAGGCCTATTCTTTGATGAAATGATCAATATGCATGTCTGTATCTTCATTGCACAAGTATACTTCTATCATGATGTTGTAGCTGTGGTTTAGATTTTTACCATTGTGTAGAAGTGCAAAATGTGATGTGCATTTGATGTGCAAGACTATGGTAGTGTTTGAGCTTACAGTAATACACTTTTTGGGACATACTGGGACATGCAGGTCTTTTGGTGTTGTTTTAGATACGTTGTTTGAAGCGTTCCTAATGGATAGAATTTCATACAATTAGGTGTGCAATACAAGAATAATGTAATAGCAATGTAGCATGTCTAATTTTATTTGCCTTGAACTATCATATCGCAAAATATTAGCCAATTTTTAAGTATATCTTTCAGGCTTTTTGCCTTTTATTGATAGAGGACATTGAAGACTGACAGAAAGCAAGTTGGAGAGAGAGATGGGGTGGGATCCAGAAATTACCTGTGTGAGCACCTGGACCCAGGTATGGACACAGCATCCCCACCACCCCCGACAACACACTGTGTGGGCAGTTGATTTAAGAATGGCAATTTGTAATCTTGCCCATATTGGTTCTCGAGTTATCTCACGGAAGCTGCTTTCAGTCTTCCCAGCTACCCAGGGGGAAAAGTTTCCTAGTGGAGCTATACGCCCACTAAATTTCATTTATCCAGGGAATTGTTGACTAACAATTTTCCAGCAAACTGAAAAAAAGAAGAAAAAAGGACAAAACCTATGAGAAAACCTAGAGCTGCGGTGGCCATTATGACAATGTCATGCACAACAAAGAACTGTACATGGCAGAAACTTTGTTCTGTAAATGCCAAAAAGCCCTTGAGATCGTTGTTGACTTCAAACAGCAACAAAGCCCTTTTGATGCCCTCCAAGACATCAAGGCAAGAGAAGTCAATTTAGCGACAGCACAAAGCCCTTTTGATGGCAAACAAGCCATATATTCGTCCATATGCCTCTGTGTCTCCCTCCAGCTCCAAAACCCCTACTGGAATAAGTGTGCTGAACAAAGCAAAAGGCTCCTCAATGAACTTACTTGATTGCTGCTGGACAATCAAATGCAACTCAAATGGCTACTGTAGGTCCACTAAATAACGACATGATTGGCTAGTTTACTGTATGTGAAGAGGGAAAAGTAGAAGTATACAAAGTGCTATAATTGTGCACTAACAGACTTTTGGATCAAACCCCAGTTTGGCAAACAAAGTCTGTTAATGTTGCATATTGACTGCACATATCACATCTGCAACTCTTCATTAATTCAGGTGCTGCACTGATGTTGAAAACATCTGAAAGTAGAAACAGGGAAATGTTACTTGGATTGAAATCCCTCTTTCACTCACTCTCTCTCTCTCTCTCTCTCTCCACAGGACTGAGGTACAAAGACAAGTCAACACATCCTTCCCTGCCACGGTGTGAAAAGGGAAGACGAAAATAGGCTATAAAAACTCAGGAATCTGCACAGGGATCAACCCGTGTTTGTGCTTCCATGGAAGTACTATAGCTGCACGGACTGGAGGTAGCGAAGACATCAAAGACAAGTGGAGCAGCAAGCCGCTGTGGGTGAAATGAGCAGTGGAGAATCTCACTGCATGTGAGCCGCATGTCAGGAAACCACCACCGGAGCTTCAACGTGCGCTAAGGGTCGGAAAAAATGACCAACGCCTGCTGCAGTTAGATCCGTGAAAAGCATTCTGAAGGCGTGTGTGTGTGTGTGTATGAGTGTGTGTGTGTGTGTGTGTGTGTGTGTGTGTGTGTGTGTGTGTGTGTGTGTGTGTGTGTGTGTGTGTGTGTGTGTGTGTGTGTGTGTGTGTGTGTGTGTGTGTGTGTGTGTGTGTGTGTGTGTGTGTGTGTGTGTGTGTGTGTGTGTTTGTGTGTCAAAAACAAGGAAAAACAGGGAGGCAACACATCGCTTTCATACCAGAGCTCTTTGTAATCCTTACTCTTCACTTTCTGAATCAGTTATTACTGACGTGATCCAAGAGAATGGAAAAGGATGTGAATAATGCAATGGGTTTTCTAACCACATGTTTGATCCAGGGTGGCAAAGAAAAGCATATTAATTCTAGCCAAGTACAATAAAATCAGATGCCCCCACCCAGTCAATAAAAAACTAAAGTTAAAGCACTGTCTTTCTGTCTACTAAACTGAACTGATTTTGAAAACATAAGTTTAAGTATCTTTGACTTTGCTTGTTTTACATTCACCTTAACAAAGTACATACAGCTATCCTCCAAGCCTAAATAAGGCTACCCTGTCACATAAAACTCTTCACCAGGCAATCTCTTGGTGACTGTTTCATAGGTATAAAGGGTCTTATTCCTCACTATTCTGCTTCCCCAGTTCTTTCTGTCACTGACCTCACCTCAGAGCCCTCCATTCTGAAAGTAAGCAATGCTTTGTTGAACAAATGGCACCGCGCCATCGCTGCACGTCTTGGGTCTGGTCCACTGTTTCAGCAGCACTTATACCTGGCATGGCTGTTTGTGCTCCTTAACACTTTGCTCGCTCTCTCTCTCTCTCTTACAAATACTCACCCACTCACTCACTCACTCACTCACTCTCTCTTGCTCTCTCTCTCTCTCTCTCCCTCACTCATTTACTCTCTCACTCTCTCTTGTTCTCTCTCTCTCCCTCTCTCTCTCTCTCTCTCTCTCTCTCTCTGCTAGGCAGGGCACAGGAGAGGAAATAAAATGGAATGATGTTTTCGAGAGTGCACGCATCAGTAACGTAAAGATGATGGCTCCTTCCTGTGATTTTTCTCTGTGTGTCTCACACCTTTCAGTACAATGCCTTCAAAACATAACATCAAACACAACGCACATCACTCGCACACCAGATGTGAGGAAAAGAAAAGATAAAAAAGAAAAAAAACATTCACCCCACGATACTGCAGGAAGAGCAGAATAATGAAGGTCTCTCCTTGCACATTACATCCTCCGTGCTCAACAAAGAGGGGAAGATTTCTGCCTTTGAAATCTGCCTTCCCTTCTGTCTTCCATTGCCTACCCCTTAGTAACAGCTGCTAGGCAAAATGCCATGGGTGTATTTTGGAAAATGTGCCTAACAGACTGCAGCGGAGCTGGGACTGGGTCAGCTCAGCTGACTTGGCTGTAGCCCAAGGAAGCCCTAACAGCCTAAAGGTTGCTTAAGCAGGCCTAGGCATAAACAGAGATTGCGGAAGGGATGCAGAAGGATTCAACTCTGCATCAAAGTATTATACAAGTGTCAGGGGGGATATCGAGGGGAGGAAAAAAATGACATTAATTCTGAGGATTTTCTTCACCACACTCTCCAAAAAAAAGTGCTGCATAAACCCTGACAGACAGCAACAGTGGAAGTGGAACTGGAGCATTTCCCCTGGCTTTGCTCGCCAGCCCTCGACGGCACGGCACTCACGATGTTCATGACAGCCAGGATGTAGTTTTCCACTCCCTTGCTTCCATGGTACTCCACCATCTTGGGGTCAGCGACCACCAGCGTCTCCACCCACTTCTCACGGCTGATGGAGCGCTCGTGGATCCTCCTGCGGTGCTGTCGCCGTTCCCAACGTTCCCGCTGCCTCTCCCAGCGCTGCAGGCTCCTGGACGGATCTGGGCACAGAGGGACAATTCAATCCAATCATCCAAACTATCCTCTACCCAGCAGCCCCCATTCACCACTGTCAATAATGCTCTGTCTGTCCATTATGTCCAGAGAGTGTGTGCACTTTTATTCCTGCTTTAATGGGGGATTTATTTCTGTTGGGCACTGCAGAGAGGCAGCAGCCTGGGTGTTTCCATCCTGCCTTGCGCGGTGATTTCAATCACGCAGCTAAGGCGGTCTGGAAACTGACACTCAAATTTTCGCCTGATGTTGGCGGCCAATCACAGAACAGGGGAGAAAGCAAGACCATGATGAGCTGTGCACAGACACATTTGATAGACATCCGTGGCGCCCAATGAACGGATCTGGGCATTTTTTCAAACACGAGAAAATGAACGTCTGGTTGCCAGACCACGTCTCATTTGAGAAGTGGTAGACGCTAGCCAGGCTAGAGAGGCAGTGGTGTAAGGCAGTGGTGTGAGTGTAAGTAGTGGGGCCCAAACAGGAGCTGCAAGAGCTGTTTAAGAGCACCATAAATCATACAGTAATTCTGTCCTGAAAATCTCTCCCACGAGGAAATATTTGTATTGCTATAGGGTTAGGGTATATACTCAGTCTATACAGAGATAATATCCTGACATTTGCCTTAAGCATCTTTCACCTGGAACATAACAATACATTATTCATTGCAATATGTGTCCTGAAATAACACTGAAAATGGACTAATATGGGCACCTATTCTGGTTATCTGCAGGTGGAATTCTTATTTCCCTTACATCAATGAGCTGTCATCCAACTGAGTAATGTCATAGGCTCTTGTTGCAAGCAATGGTAAAGTTATTGGATCAAGGGTGAGTTAAATTCATATAAAATCGTATACATAATTTACTATTTATAATGCTGATTATATATTAATTGTCAATTTAAAGATCATTGGGAGAGAGAACGCAATTACCCAGACTGCTCTAATTTACCCTCCAGCTTTAAAACAAAATGGAACTTAACTATACTGGTGATTTAGAGGCTCAGCTCAGCTTTCCATCGTCATACACTTTAATCATGCTGTGCAAAAACTGGTGCACTGACTGACTGAAGTGCTCAGTAAATCCTCATTCCATTTTCACAACCCAAGGGCTGCCCACAGCCAATTAAATTAATATTCCAACTCCAAATATTCCATAAATCAAATCAAATGGGGGCTAAATCCACGAATGCTGCTGCGCAACCCTGACTCTCCGTGTTTTTGTTTGAAGGCTACTGTAGCTGCGTGGAGCACGCACCTGGTCTTTCACCGCCACAGGAACCGTTGAGTGCGGGTCCACCAGTGAGCGGAGACAGCTGTTCATCCTCCACCTGAGAAGCTCGGCGCTGATAAATAACATGAGCCTGTGGTGCCTCCTCGCCCTCAGCCTGCTCGAGCGGCCTGATGAAGAACTCATCTTCTGCTAGCTTGAAAAGCCCCGTCTGAAACCCGAGAAAATAATAACCACTGTGATATTATGTTTTCAGTTTCATCTCAGCATGTCATCTCATCTTTCAGACATTCCAATCATCTCAATTGAGATAATGGCCATCAACTATACAATGTTAGCATACTCTATACCTTATGGAGTACAATAACATATCAGGTCAAAATCCACAAGAGAGGGACACAGTTAAATATCTATTCAAAGGTTATCCTCTTCTCTGGCAGAAAAACTAAAACCAGATTCTAACAGAATCCAGTGTAGGGCACTCACAAGGCCATCACAGGTGCTAAGAGCAGCTTGACCCTTCACGGCAGAGCCCTCCAACACATTCCCAAGGAAATGGCAAAGAGAGTGGCGGGGTCGGTGCACTTTTGAGCTCTGCAGGCCACCGTACCGTTTTTCTGTAACAAACCCTGGGGCAACAAGGTTTGGATTGAGAGAGAGGTTAAAGTGCAAGTTGCGTCCACCATACTGCAGCTGGTAGTAAACCTGAGCCAGCCTCCCGGCCTCCTGGGTCTCCCGCCTTTGAATCCGGCTCACGTGGAAGGACACGGCACTGGAAATGAAGTGACCCCTTGAATCCACCCTGAGAGGGTGAACTACTTCATATGGAGGAAGTCCTTGGGGGGTATCTGTAACAACCAAAGACCAAAATAAAGACTTTTTCCAAGTAAGTGCAATGTTGTTCTTCTTCGCTTGTATCATTGCAACGATGGCATGTACTGCAAAATGAATAAAAACTTTCCGTGTGAACTGACCGTCTGTTCATAGAATTGACATGCATTAAATAAGAAAGTACAGTACTGCTGCTAGGCCTATGTATCAGGCACATTAGCTGTCAGGCAATGACAGTGGACTCTGTAGGAAGCTGTCTCTTCATTAAGTGTTAATCTCGGAAGCATAATAACTAGTGACAGTAGGCCTATAAGTGGGGGGAAAATGACAGGTTTCTCAACTCTTTACCATAAGGCAGTCTCCATTATAGCGTGAGGTTTTTTTTAGAATAACTCTAACAGCTACTTATTATTTCCCACTTGCATCACCTATGTCATAATTTCATTATTTTAAGCTGTCTGTCTCTTTTGATATCAAGAAATTCCAAGGTGTTTATGATGAAGGGAAAGTGTAGCCTGGCCTCAAAATACACTGGATTCATCTGTGATGAAGAACCCAGAACGCGTATAAGAAAGTATACAGAAATGTATCCACAATTACATGTTGGGGATATAACTCATATCTGAGAATAATACTCAATCATCATTCATTATTTTTGTTTGTCTTTACAGATCGTGTCTAATCAATGATGTGAAATCGATATCCGACGCAAGAAAACACGACCTTACAAGCAGTGCACATTTCCCTGCTTACCTCTGAAAAGTCTGATTCGACAACCATAACTTTGTAGCAGTTGCAGCCCGTTTCTTAGGCCACGCCCACACAGTAACCTCAGTTCACTGAGCGGTCCAGGTTCATGCTAAGGTTTTATTGACCTATTTTCCAAGTACATCAAGCGATTGCAAACTACATTTACCTATTTTTTTAAACAACATGTTAAGGCTCACACATGTAAGACAACAAACGTTCTATTATGTATGCTATACCATGCACTAAATATACATAGGCCTATCAATAAACAAGAACTCAATATTACATATCAATAAATACGGACAATAATAAATGTCAAGTTGAATGTTAGGCTAATGTTCAAGATTTTTTTTTTTTTACGAGACCTTTGGGCTCCTCTGATCAACATGAAGAAAATTGCTCACCTGTTCCTTGTACAAATCCATTTGTTATATTTCCAAGCATAACGAGCACTCCAGCTGTGATTAAAAGGTGAAAAGAAGTTGCTCGCAGAAGCCTATGAACTCCACAGTACACATATCGCATCATGTTGTAGGCTAACGCAAACAACGGAACCGTTTACCAAGCTCGTTCCCCTAATGTAACGACTGTCATTTTAAAGACTTTTCATTTTGAAATGCATTGTTATGACGGGTTGACAATTTGGATAGTATCTACACTGAAACCAAATCATAGAAGCATATCGGACGCTCTGGTGTTCAGGAGTTTAGGGACCATTCCTCCGGGCTCATGCCCCATGCATAAGCCGCTCGTGTGAATCTTTATTAAGAGGGCGCACAGCCTCTTCAGCATCTACCCCTGCTCCCAGCACAGGAAGAAAGTTTCTCCTACAAACCCAAACTTTGTTATAGAACCGCCCTCGCCGAAAGAGTTGGTGGGAGGGCCCGAAGAATGCCCCTCTCTCTGGAAACTTGAGCGAAGAATGGCAAAGAGGGAACCCTTTGTCCTTCTGTATCTTTGGTAACCGTTTTGGAATATGGTATCAAAAGCAAAATGCGTCCGAGTGACTTTTCAACACTCCTATAAATGAGCATCATTGTGCATGAGCAGTAGCCTAGCGGGCATGCATTACTAAATGACTACACCATTTTACTTAAGGATTGAATTGGTTATCTTCTATTGTTCACTCTTCATTTTCAGACAGGCTGGGCTAATATGTGGCCCAAGAAGAGGTAGCTAGCAACAACCATTGATTAATGGGACAATGGGTCCCAATGTTTTGTCCAGAAATAAACTACACGTATGACAGTTCACCCTTTCAAAGCTAACAGCCCGGCTCCATTAGCGATGATCAGTGGGAAACCCCATGTAACATTCCGCGGTCTGTTGGAGTCCCCTTAAGCAAAGTGCAAATCAGGCGCATGCTGCATAGTCTGAATATTCATTGTAGTTCTTAGAACTGCTCCGCAAAAGGTCCTACAGTCTTGCATGGAAATATCCTCAGTAAGTGCCTCCTCTGCTGGACATTCATGTACATAGCACATCTGACTCAAATCTCGAAATATGTTATTGCCTAATTTAGGCTATTTGTGGTTATTTTAATTAGGCTAAGTGAACTATTTAAAGATAGGAACTACTTGGTGTAACTAGTAGCCTAAAGTCACATCTGAATTTTACATGAATGAGAGAAACGTGTTGCCTTTTGTAATAAATTGGCTAGAATCTCAGGGGGTATTGTGAGAGAATGGACAGGACTACCGTTTGCATCAAATGTAGAATGATACTAGCTGCATCATGAGAACACACTGTCAATCACAACTTTCTCCAATGCGCTCTCACCTAAGGCGGGAGTGGCGAATGGATCCCATATAAAAAGCTGGTTGACTTTGCCAAGCAGAACAACAGTGAACACAGAGTTCGTTGATCCAAGAGCTGCCCAACATTTGATTATTTTTTTAGACAAGAAATGTGGGAACATGTAGTGGTTGTATTGAGACGTCGCTGAAGTCAGTTGTGGTGATATGCAAACATTAAACGGTCCGGTGCTGATGAGAGCACCTGCCGTCACGCGTACTGAAAGGATGGAGGAGATCCTCAACCTGACCGGAAACGGACCGTATAACAAAACTCTGTCGGATAACAAATTCAACAGTTTTGAGGACATAGATTTGCCAGCAGACGGAACCCCAATACTTAGGATAATCATTTCTGTTGTGTATTCTCTGGTGTGCGCGGTGGGACTTGTTGGAAACCTGTTGGTATTTTTTCTTATGAAGTTAAGGCAGAGTAGAAAGAAATCCAGTATTAACTTTTTTGTCATTAACTTAGCTGTAACTGACTTTCAGTTCGTCCTCGTATTGCCATTTTGGGCAGTGGACATTGCTTTGGACTTTAGCTGGCCATTTGGTGATGCCATGTGTAAAGTTATTCTGTCAGTCACTGTTATGAACATGTATGCCAGTGTGTTCTTCTTGACTGCAATGAGCATCACCCGTTACTGGTCTGTCGCCTCAGCACTGAGAAACCGCACTCGGCATAGGATGTTTTCTGTGAAATGGGTTAGTGCGGTATTATGGATCTTGGCCACTGTGGCCACGGCACCAACAACCATTTTTGCCACGGTAAGAACCGTTGCTGGGGAAAAGCTGTGTTTACTCAAATTCCCAAATGGACAGCGCTGGCTTGCACTGTACCATCTTCAAAAAATTCTCATCGCTTTCGTTTTGCCAATGCTCATATTGTCAATTTGTTACTTGATGCTTTTAAGGTTCATTCGCCGGAGAAGTATGCACAATAACCATACTGCAAGACGTTCTAGAGTTACGAAGTCAGTGACAATTGTGGTTCTGTCATTTTTTCTTTGTTGGATGCCCAACCACGCAATAACATTTTGGGGAGTTTTGGTAAAACTAAATGTTGCCCATTGGGACAGAGCATACTACATTGTGCACACGTATGTATTCCCCGTTACTATTTGCCTAGCCAATACAAACAGTTGTTTGAACCCAGTTCTTTACTGTTTAATGCGACGCGAGTTCAGAAAAATGTTAAAGAATTTGTTCTGGCGCATATCCTCACCGGTTATGGCATCGACTTGTAAATTACGCGCATTCACATCGGCAACAAAACCAGAGAAGGAAGACGTTCATCAAGGCATTATTGCGCTAAATGTACTGGAAACCGAAAATTGTAGACTTTCTGTCATTGACCGATCCTTTTCTCTTGCATGCAACCAACCATCCGAGGAACTCAGTTTTACGGACAGAAAAGTAGAACGACCTGGAAATACTCAAGGATTAAGTCATTAGGTTTTATTCTAAGCCACACCTTAGGATTGTGAACAAACAAAACAAAAGGAAGGACTGTACAAAGACTGTAATGTTGTCTTTACATGTGAAATGTGCTGGAAGCATCATTCATACAGCAACCTATAGTACATACCAGTTGATTATTTTTGTAATTTTACTGTGACATTTTGCATAATGTGGTGAAATATGATTTAGAATGATTTAGAAGTCATACCACTGAGATCACGATGTAATCATGATATTGTTTCATGTTGCGTGCTTGTGTAGACAAAGAAATGTACACAAGTTTAAATGTATTTTTTGACTGTTATACAACTGAAATGTAAATATGCTGTCTAAATTAAATAGGCATTGATTGCCTTCCTGGGTAAATTGTATACATAGTTTTATGACATCATGTCCTGTATCTGTTGGAGACACCAGTGACCACATTATACACTAATTGTTTCCATGACGCATACAGAAGCCTATCTTGTACCCTACCAATTATAATTTCAGTCAGTTGGAGTGATTGGAATAATTGCAATTCAAGTAATGCAGCAGTGTATTCGTTAACTTTTGATCTAAATTATTGCTTAGTGATTAATTTGGCAAGAATGATGTGGATGAACATGGACATTTCTATTATTATATGGTTCTGAATATTGATCAGTCACACTGAGAATAAAGAATTCTTGTGTGTTTGACATGTTGCTGCGTTGGTTTTTGATTGACAGGCAGGAAGGTATATGGGGACAGACAGGCAGACAGTATCCTGACCCAGTAATGTGAGAAATACACACATTTGTTATGGCTATATGAAAGAGCGCCATGAAACTTTAGTTGCTATGCTACCATGGTTATATGATAAGTCAGAAAGCCTACGGGTGCCTCCCTTGGTTGTATGTCGTATGCCATGCTCTCCTTGTGACTATGCAATGTTAAAGATGAAGAACAGCATCATGTCTCACCTTGAAGTCTCCTTGGACAGTTTCCCAGATGTTAGGGACCTGGCTGGGAGCCAACACATTTTCTGGACATCGTAGATCCATGTATGATAAAGCAATGGTGTCATATTGTCGTACTCCCTCTCTCTCTGGGCCAAAAGGTGGCTGCTGTATTGTGAACATCTCAAACCAACATTACGTTTATTCATTTGGTAGGTTTTTCATTCAAAGGTACTCGCAGAACAGGCAAGGCTTGCATTTCAGAAGTACAGTATATGTTTCTATTGTAAACACCTGCCTGCTACTTTATTCCTGCCAAGGAATGCACAACAGCTTTGGTCGCCCTCTGAGCCATGCCTTCGTCCAGGTTTCGCTTTCAGATGTCCCACTCTATACACAAGCGAGAAGGTAAGAGGGGCCACCCAGAGAGATGCCAGACAGCTAAGTGACACAGGGCAGACAAATTGGTTTACAAGTTCAATGTATGTCTGTTCAACATAAAACAGTCACAGTTCCATGACCTTTCAAACCACCAGCCAAACGCATGTGATTCCTGCATACAGTAAGATGGCAATCAAGAAGTAATGAAAACCTTTTCTCAACTGAACTCTAAAGCTTGCATACTCTTGAAATGAATTTGTTGAAAACAACACATCTTGCATTGTTTTTAACACATCTCTGTGTCCACATAAAGATTTCTTTGACAGTTTGAGTTGTTTCCTTTTTGTATTTGTTACACAATACGTGTTGAAAATAACACAACTTAGGTTGAAAACAACACAACGTGCATGTTTTTTTTAACCCATAGGGAAAATATGTTTGTTTTAAGAGTGCACCATCAATAAGGAAAACTCAAATGTGTGTGTAGGTTATATAACAAAATTTGTGAGTCTCCGTCAGAAGATGAATTTATGCATCCGGTACAGGCATAACTTGAAAGATGATGAAAGGATGAAAAAGGCACTTTTTAGTGTGGCATATGCCTTCCCTTGCTTCTCTCCATGAGTGCCATCTGTGATACTAAACATAGACAGGAACATCATCATAACACTAAGAGCATCCTCCTTAACAGGAGCTTCAAAGTCAAAGTGGTTGAATGTATAGTTGAATGGAGTATGTAGTTCACAGACTTTGCATACGGAGAAAGAAAGCGAGTGAGTAGCCTCCCTTGAAGCTGGCGTTTCCTTTGGTTCCATAATGAGCGAAAAATCATCCCACAAGTCAATCTTGAACACAAGGCAGGTGCACCGCATTGAATCATGCTTGTCCTGGAGCTTTTTTAGTTAGCAGTTAGCACACATTTGAGATGATGACTATCAATATGATCAAATAGCTTGCCAGTAGCTGTCTGCTGTGATGTGGTCTAGTAGTGGAGAAAAAGCCTGAAGCATAGAGAAAAGATAACTATAGTTCTACTCATGTGGCTTACATCAGTGTTGGGCAAGAAGGATTAATATTTTGTTTTGTTTTACTTGTTTATAATAGAGAAATTTTGCAATGGAGTCAAGAAGATTCCTGTAAATTCAGTACAGTTGGAAGTCATTTCAATCATGACCATGGGCTTACTGTACATGTTTAAACAGTCATACCGCATCGCATGCATAAAAGCACTGTAGTGCAAAGTATTATAAGAATATTTCTCATTTCGATGACTGAATGCCTAAGGAAAAGAAAATACACAAAAAAATGCTTTCAATATTCAAAGCACATTTCTTGTTAACGCTTTTCAAACACAACCTGGAGGCTTTGGTTGCATGAAATAGGTGTCTGGCATGTGGATGCAGTCTTCAGAATATCTCACTGACCAGCTGTTCTTTTGTCCTCTGAAGTCATCCTTGCATGGCATATTGGCATGTGATTTTAATGTTGTCCTGACATTATGAAGTTTGATGACTTGGTCCACAGTGTTGAATTTCAGAAAGGTTGATGAATGATGAAGATAAAACAATGGGATTTCATCTTGCTTTTGTTCATATCTCCCATTTGTTCTTATCTTGTGAGTTCTCATTAATTTCTGGGGTTCACTAATTGTTTATTGTTTTTGCTTTTCTCATAGGTAAGAGAAAATTCTACACATGGTTGAGAGCTCTTTTTATTCTGGCTATCACCATACTAAGCTCAATCTTTTAAGATTGAACATTAGTATGGGGAATCTGCGCTTTATTTCTAATGCACAAGAGGTGTGATCAATGGGCATTAATCAATTGACTCTATACGCTTGGATAGTCCTTCAACCAATCAGACCAATGATCCGGTGCATCTTTTGGATAAGCTAGTTTGTGATTGGAGCCAAAGGTTGTAGACAGGAAGCAGGGGAGATAGATGAGCAGGTTTCCAGCCTGAGCTGCCGGGCGAAATCCAAATTCGCTGGCAAGTCAGGCAGGCAGGGTTCACCCAACCTAAGCTCTTTTAGATAAGAGAAAAACATGGTGGCTTTGGACCCTTAGACCAGTCAACTAATTGCTTATCCAATGGATGGAAATGTAGCACCTTCCATTATTGGCACCCCTGGAAAAGATGAGTATAAAGAATAGAATCTGTTGGCATCTTATCTTAGTTTCACAATGTGAAATATTTCAAGTATAGGCCTACTGTTAAACTCCTTGTGCTATAGGGGATATCACACAGGGTCTTTGGTATAATATGCCCTCAATGGTGCCTTCCAGGCAGCGCTGCCTTCAAGGCACTACTCCCCTCAGTTTGGTAGGATGAGGGTTGAGGGGGTTAAGGTTAGGAATAGGGTAAAGGTAGTGCCTTTTAGGCTGTGCTGCCTGGAAGGTGCCGTTGGTTGGGGGCAAAAAACACCATTGAGCTATCGCACAGCCACCAATTTACAACCAAGAAGTCGCAACCAAAATAACAAATCACAATTCACTAACAAAAACACCAATGCCAAAACAGGGTAGCCTTCAAGAGCATTTCACTGGGGTTATGAATTAGGCACTTTAGTCTGGCTATCACCATGCTAAGCTCAATATTTTAAGATATATTTTTTAGTATGGGGAGTCTGCGCTTTATTTCTACTGCTCAAGACGCATGATCAGTGGGCATCGTTCAAATGACTGTATGCTTTCATAGTCATTTACTGTAACCAATTAGACCAACGATCCGGTGCATCTCTTGGTCTTGGATAAGGTAGTTTGTGATTGGAGCCAAAGGTTGTGGACAGGAAGCAGGGGAGATAGATGTGCAGGTTTCCAGTCTGAGCTGCCGGGCAGGTAGGGTTCACCCAGCCTAGCACTTTCCTTAATAGGCATTTCATTGAACTAGGTCCACGACATCTCCAACAGGTTCAACAGTGGTGTCTGGCTCACCCCCCTTCACACTCATGATGGATTCTCTAACAACAAATACCAACAATGCACCAAAGCAGACAACACAAAATCACTGACAAAGCAGCCTATGCATGCGGTGTCACTAGCAAATGCTCTATTGAAACAAACAAATGAAAACAAAATGAATAATTTTAACAAAAATACACATGCTACAATTAATTGGCACAGGCAGCACCCATAAAAAGTCTTCAATAAAATGTAACTTAACATTTGTGCTTTATTAATATTCAACCTCTCAATTAGACCCTTTGTTGTGCTTGACATTGAGCTCTGGTGCATCCTACTTCTATCAATGGTCCTTGAGATGCTCCAACTTGATTGGAGTCTACCTGGCCTACATGAATTCATTGTGACATTATTAGGAGAGGAACACATCTGTCTTTATCAGGTCAGTTATTAAAATCCTCTGGTCTGATGAAACAAAGATTAAACTACTTGGCCACAACTCCCAACGGTGTGTGTGTAAGAAACCAACAGAGCTGCTCTGATGTTTGCCCTTAATACTTTGGGTCCTTGGTTACCTGTGTCTGACCAAGGCCCTTCGTCCCGAATCACTCAGTTTGACTGAGTGTCCAGATCTAGGAACACTGTTGGTTGTTCCAAACTTTACCATTTGTGCATGATGGAGGCTACCATGCTCTTGGGCACTTTTAATCCTTTCTTCCACAGATCTCTGTCTTGACTCAATCCTGTCTCGCAGGTCTACAGACAGTTCTCTCAACCTTGTGGCTTGGTTTTCTTCCTGACATACAGCATCGACTGTGAGTCCTTAGACAGATGTGTGCCTCTTCTAATAATGTCCAATTAATTCATTTAGCATAGGTGGACTTAAATCAAGATGTATAGCATTTCAAACACACACTCAAAATACCAGTTTTTTTTGTGGAGTATTGGAGCAAAAAAGATAATTGATTCCATTTTTTAATAATTGAATCCAGACGAGTCTGAAACATAACCAAATGCGGAAAACTTGAAAGGGCCTGATGCACTGTATATCTAAAATACCAAACATGTGATTGAAATTGACGCAGCATTTGGATGCCTCTCGAACAGTTTCACAGAGCAGATCAATAACCGCCTGTGATTTGGGATCCATCCCTCCTGGAGTTTTCCTCCAAAACTCATCAGAAGATCTAATTTCGTCTGACTAGTAGTAGAAGGAAATGTAGAGACATTTATTTATTTATCTATTTTATGCTAATTTATCAATATTTGATATTATTATTATTATTATTATTATTATTATTATTTAGAGAAGAATGTCTTAATAACTCATGTCATATTGAAATGAGATAACCTTTGTTTTTAGTTTAACGCTGATTATTTTACATTATACAATTATTTTTCTTCTCATAGACTGAAGCCCCTGCAGTAATTAACTGCTTTTGACAGTCTGAGTGGTGGCTGCAGACATCAGAAGAATACAGCAAAGACATTTGATCAGAGCTTTGACAAAGTTAGCAATTTCCTTACTTTCTGCCAAAGATTTCTGATCATTTTTTAATGTGAAGAATCTAATCATTTGTACATTGTTTCATGCACATAAGCTTGACATTTCAAATAGTGATGATTCATGAGTTGTTTAAGATCAGTAATGAAATCTACTTTAACAGGGTATTTTTACAATGCAGGAACACCCAAATGTCAAGAAGCAAGATCTGGCTTTCCTTAAAGTATACGTATATGTTTTGCCACTATAATGGATGCAACCAATCACCACACTCCTTATGGAGTGCTTACATCAGAGGTCCATAACATATCATTATAGAAGTTACTGCAAAACAAAATGTGTTCCTGATTTCAAAATAATTTAATAAGTTATTCTTTCTGTAACATTCCTTAAGAACAAAATACAAACACACAGTACACACACAACCAATGCTTAATATGTGCTTAGTAAGGTTGACAAGTTGAAGTATCAAAATATGTCCATAAAACTGAGATGACTTGGTAGCTGCGTTAGAGTAGTATGTGTCAAATACATTCAAAAATGGCAAATCATTTAACAATGCCTTGAAACATAACAAAAATGAAGAACACTGTCACTGTACCTAACCCTAAAACACTTTTGCATAGAGTGGTCAAAAAGTGCACAAAAATACATTGCCAATTAAGATGAATAAGTGCCATAAAAATTACAAATAAACTGTACATGTAGAAGTTACCTTATTTACCTTTCAGATCATCTCATATCTTTTGCTTTCATGGACTGGTTTCTTGTACATGGATTCAAAATTAGGCCTATAGACTAAAAGACTAAATTAGGCCTAGACTAAAAGAGAACTTCAGTGATAATCTTCCCTGAAAACAAGTGTTAGTCTAGGATTAGGCTTAATCCATACACTAGAAACCGGGCCCATATGTTTTGGTATTTTGCATGTCTTGCATGTTTCTGGCCTCACTTTGTTCTGTCACACCTGACTGAAAATGCTGAATTAAGAAGCCACCTAAATCTCCCTCAGCAGACACATGAGTTTCACATGCTTGCCCATGGGGAACGAGCCTTTAGTCCAGCCTTTGTTGGCCCATGATTAGCTGAAAAAAGACCTGATCAATCTAACCTGAACCATTTGAACAGTTATCTGATGCATTCAACCGGTTTTGCAGAAAGAGACTTGCAACAGTGGACATAGAGTTCCCTAGAAGCCAAAGTGGGAATCATAACCAACATACTATGAGAGAAGAGCATCTGTTTTTTGTGTGTCTCCCATAAACTTCTTCCCTTTTGGGTCATATTTGAACTGGAGTGTCTGTAAATTAGCATCCACTACTGGTCAGGTTTGTCTCCATTCTCGTCCTCCTTGTTATCAGGAACAGAGGTCCCTGCGCCTCCCAGATCTTGCGTAATCATAGCAGTGAGGTCTCCCAGCTCCATCTCGCTCTCCACGGGTGCAGCGGAGTTCACTGAGTCTGCGTCCAGGTCCCGCGCATCCTCCTCGGGCTTGAGGCCTATGTTGTCCGGGATGATCTCCACCTGGATCTCAGAGGTGTCGGCACTCTCCTTGAACCAGACGCTCTTGTGCCGCTCGTCCCTCTTCTTCTCCTTGGTGAGGATGGACCTCACCTGCTCCGTTCCCTGCCCGCCCCCTGGCCGGGCTTTGGCTTGAGCCGCGGGGCCTCTATTGTGGACGTGGTTGGCCTGGACGTGATGGCCACAGGAGCTACATGGCGGTTTCTGCCGCTCGCGGATCATCGCTCGGGCCCTGGCGGTCTTTATAGAGTCCGGTCTACGGTCTGAGCCCACGAGTCTCCTCGGAGGTAACCCTCTATTGGGGTCTCCTCCCTCGTTCATGAAGCCGTCATTGGTGAACTGCATGCTGTCTCTCGGGCGCCTCCTGGGTTGGGTAAGCTTGAGGCATGGATCTAGACACTGGACATATGGAACAGAATTTTTTTTGTTTGCATCACTGTAAACTCGGTGTCACTGATAAGATATTTGATAGCCTGGGAGACAATATTCCCTTTCTCATTTTTATCTTGAATCATTGCAGACTTGTGACTGTCTAAATCATTGCAGATTTGTGGCTGTCTAAAGGGTTCTGACTGTCAAAGTGGGTGATTCTAGAACTTCACTCACAGAGTTGGGATGAGAAGATGCTGACCTCTGATAACTTGAGCGCATTGGCGTTCCCTTTTCTCAGGCGCGAGATGAGGAATCCGATGACGATAAGGCACATCACAAGCAGAGCCGCCATGACAAAGCCCAACAAAGCCATGTCTCCCGCCCTGTAGCCTTCAGATGGTGACTGGACACCTGGCACTTCAGCAGACAACCAACAAGACAAAAATGTCAGTACCATCGAGCTTTGTGTTTCTGGGAGTTATTGTGTGTGAGTGTGTTCTGACAGAAGCCCTTATGTTGACCTTGTTTTCTCTATTAAAAGTTTTGAAAAGTATTAATCTCACCAGGTATGACTTGTACAGACAGAGCGGCCGTCCCTGACTCCCCAGTAGAGATGTCCACAGCACGGAGCTGAGAAATGCCAAACAGATGGGCAGATAAATAAATCAGAGGATGGAAGTTTTTGGCAGATTGTTTCACACTGTTTTTGGATTTTCATTGTTTTTGTTATGCATGGGGGTTCTCTGTCAGACTCCTCGCTTGCCTGCAGAGCAAAGGAGTCTGTTTTCACTGCCTTCTTCAGGAGAACAAAGCCATCTGTGGTCACGTTGACATAGCTGCTGTACTGGACCTCGTATCGTATGTCAGGATTCGTACCCTCAAACAGACAGAATCAACAACATCAATCAACAGTAAAGAATGTGTAGCATTGCTTCAGATTTCCTTATAATGACATTTGTTGTGTAACAAACACCTTCACAGCATAACGATGAGCAAAAGTTTGGAGGAAGAAATATAATTGCAATATATTTATGCTTACAGTTGCGAAATCCTCATCGCGCGCTCTAACTCTAAAGGGTCTGTTGGATGCCCTGTCCCTCATCACCATATTCTCTGGCCCAGAGGTAGTGTAGACGTAGGCCTCGTAACGCTCCTTCTCAAACCTCGGCGCATTCCGACTCTTCTTCATCACCTCAATGGTGACGGAGGTGATCGCAAACTGATCTCTATTGGTCACCTGTGAGGCCTGTGCATTAACGACATATAACGCCACAGCATTATCAAACCACCACAGTCCATTGTCTCTCACTGTCAGCATCACCAGCCAATGGTGCTTTGAAGTGGTTAGTTATTTTAGTGACAGTGGGCTGTCCTGAAGTAACGAAGCAGCTTGAATATCATTTTTAAGAGGCCTGACAATGATTTGACGGCTAAAGCTAAGAATTTACCAGAACTGTCAAGGTAATTGGGCCAGCAATGTCAGCAGCCTTCAGCATTGTTATGTTTCCAGTGTTCTCGTCAATTTGAAATATGCTGTCCTCATTTCCTGCAGAGAAAAGTAATACATTCATCATTGTGGCAGCCATCAAGTAGACAGACTTTATGGCAGGTTTAGTTATTTAATTTGTTACCTTTCAGAATTTTGTAACTGATCTGTTCATTTCTGTTTTTATCTCCATCTTTTGCATATATTGGTCCTGGTTGCAACTGTAAAGGACCTTCCTTGGGGAAAAAAAGGAACCAATTATACCACTACTTCTTGAACATACTGCTATTCCCGGTCGCAATGATAAGTGAATTCATGGCTTAAATGTATAATTAATGTAAAGACTTACTTGTTTCTCAGTTAAGTTTACTCTGCCCTTGTATCCTGAGCTATAACAGAGTTTTGCGATGCCGATAGTTGCCTTAGTGCACGGCTGGAACCAAGGCGGACGGTTATCAATGTCCCGCACATTGACTGAGATGGTGGTTGTGGCTGTAAAAGATGGTTCACCAGGTTCTGTAGGAATGGGTGTGTCCTATTACAATAACAAAACAAATTAATTGACAGTAATTGACATATCATTTGCTCTACTACACATGAAGATTTTGATGCACGTACCTGGACATATAAAATCAGTGTCATCTTCTGGATGACATCATATTCCACAATCTTTTGGACCAAGAGTTTAGGGTAGTTCTCTGTTTGCAGTCTGAAATATTTGCTCTGTAAAACACATTTATCACCTCGTTAATCTGTGACTGCAGTAGGACTAACATTCTGTGAACACCAGATAATCATTATGTTTACCGTGGATGGATCCAAAGAGTAATACAGTAGATCTGAATCAAGATCCGAAGCCTCAATAAGTCCAATACTGGAATTTATTGGCATCAACTGTGAGAGAGTTATGAAAGTCACATGTGTGAAGGTGTAGTAGTTACAGTATGTAGTAGTTTATTCGCTATAATATTTATTCATAAAAGCAGATACATATTTTAACTACACACAACATTACAGAGATTAAGATGTGAAGGATTCACGTACTCACCTCATCAATCTCTAAGACATATTCATCCTTGGCAAAGGTTGGAGGATTATCATTGATGTTCTCTATTTGTACTATAAGAGGTAGGGTAACCTGTTGAAGAGAAGAAATCCCATAATAATACTGGTTATTAGCATGTCCTTCTGTATCTGTTAGATAGATAGATAGATACTTCTTACAATGTACAATACAATCTTACAATGTTGCAATATGTGTGTGGGAATGAACTAGACTTACTGCTTTGAAGCCAGTTTTGTTGCATTTAATCCTGACTGTAAGTGCATCTTCACTTAGTAGAGCCTGAAAGAGTCGTGGAACACAGTTGTGGAAACATAAGCCTACCTCACACGAAAACTCAACCCAAACTCCTAAATCATACATTTTATATTTCATAGTTTAATACCAATCTATTTTATTGACATGGGTGTCAAATGGAGTGGAAAACTCTACATGACTTCACACAGGCTTTAACACTTTTACACAATCAGAAACTGTAAGAATATATATCAATGAAGTTAGACAAAAGAGGAAAAGCTAGTAAACCTGGAGTTAATTTCTATTGGTTACTCATATCCAATATTTTGTAAGCTTTATAGTTTCCCCCCGATGTAAACACAGCAGTAACAACATACAGTAAACAACAACAACAACAGCATCAAACATTGTTGAAAGTAAATCAGTTTTACTTCAAAATCTAATCCTCTCTTGGCCATCAGGTCTGTCCCTCGCAGTTCGAAGGCTTCCTCTGGGTTGTCCATGAGAGTCAGCGTGATGTCCCGCTCTGTGGTGTTGACCGTGGCGATGAAAGTGTCAACTGTGCTGTTCTCCCTGATGGACACAGGCTCAGGGGGGACCGTGCACACTGGAGCAATAAAGAACACAGCAAAGTTTACATAAGTGTTGAAAACAGTCATCAACAGTCATCTTCATTTCATCAACCCTGACAAAAAAGTTTAAATTCACAGGCCTTAGAGGGGTTTTTTAATGTTGATCAGAACATACTCGCATACTGTATGTGTCATGCCAATATCTGTCATATGTCCAACATATAAGTGTTTATTCTTTCCAGTAGGTTTGGAATCCAATTATGAGATTATCTTTAGATCCGTACAGTATTAAGATATGGAGCTTAGCATCAACACAATGCCTCCACATTGATATATAACATACAATAGCATTCATGTGTGTTGTGCTGACCAGACAACACTACATGCACAGTGGGGGGAAGAAAAGGACAGATCACAAGAGCTCAGCTACAGTACATGTCAACAACGAGAAGTAGTCGGTCAAAGCTGTACTTACGTTTTTGCGACTGGCTAAGTTTGTGAAGGCACACTGTCAGGAGGCAGCAGAGGAGGCCATTTAGCGATCTGCCGTAATATTTGTGCTGTTCCATGTCCCCAATAATCTGATCCACACAAATGAAAGTATGGAGGACGGGGAGGCCGTGGTACCAGCTGGTACTTCTCCACATAAAGCACTGACTGTGTTCCCTCATGAGTGGGAGTTGATTCCAGTCGCAATGTTTGTGACTTCATCTTACGGTCATATATTGCCTAAAGAGCTAGCCAGCAGTGGACAGCTCTGCTCCCTCCTACTAAAATACTTGCATCTGTTTTTGAGGGGTCATTCTGCATTAGTGTCCACGTTCCACTTACAAAGGAACTTTGGGAGGAATGTGCCCGCTTTAGCTGCGTTATTGGAAGGATTTCTTGTGGTTTTGCTGAGTAAAAAATGTCTTCCTCTGATGAAGCTTGAAATGTCACAACTGCAGGAGGCAGTTTTCATATCCCACTGGTTTCATATATCATACTGCTTCTGCAGCCCTACGGACAGGTCCTCTGAATTATTATAATGTCTTTATTTTCCTCAGACTGAGGGGGAGGGGTTATATAATACACAATGTGCCAAATTGACCCTTGCCCAGATACCTGGTCTGTCTCTTTCTGCCTGTGGACATTAATTGTTGGCTTGTGTTTGCAGGTCACTTCATGCATGTAAAAATGGTACACAGTTCCAGGTATAAACGAAAGTGGTTTCTTTGTTCAAATCAGTCCAGATTGTTTCCAGCCCATCTGTTAGTGGGCTCCCTGGGACCATTGGGATGTGGTTATGAAAGAATTAGTCATAGAATAAATATCCCAAAAGCCCAATTGTTTGATTTGTTGTTTTATTAATGTCTCTCCCTGGTCCCTATGTGATGATGTCATCTCCCAGCGATGGACAGTTCATTCCCACAGGTGATACAGGTGTCTGCACTACAAATGAGAAACATTAACATTTTGGCTGTAATGGCCAGACTAAGTATTATATGCTAATCTATTGCTGATTTATGAGACATCTATAATGCCATATGTATGTCAAACCCTAGTGTGTCAAGCCAAGTCTCGTCTGTACTAAGGAGAACACGAAAATGATTTTGCCCATGGGTAGGGTCAGCCCTCAGCTAACACGCCTGTTTGGCCTGGTGGATGTGCTTCCCCACAGGTGTCCACAGGCCAGTTTCCACTGACACACTGAATCCTTTGTTATCCCAGCATGTCTGGCCGGTGCCTCCCAATCTTTTGCCGTGCCTCTCTGTCCATCAGCACACCCCTGGAGTGAGGCTGCTCCGATACTGTACGTATATGAGACAAGTACAGCCTCATGGTTCCCCCCTCTGCTCCTGCCCATCCCCCCTTTCTCTCTCTCTCCGTCTCTCTCTCTCTCTCTCTTCACACACACACACACACACACACACACACACACACACACACACGTGCACACAGTCAGACACAGACACACATAAACACAGACTCAGTGTGGGAACAAGGGGACACAGTCCTACATGAAGCAGACACATTGTGCAGCCACATACATGCGTGCTAATGTCATGCATTTGTATAGGAGCCGCTAGTACCCTTGACATCTGCAAGAAGCCTTATTCTGTGGCTCAGTAAGGTCTAGAGCATCATACCATTTAGTATTGATTTCTCATTAGTGTCTTATTGTAAGAGTCTTAAACAGTCTGCACACTGTGACTCCACAAAATATGTCTTTTTATTTTCTAGAAGGCCAATTTTTTCAGACCTGGGGGAACTGAAAAGTTGCCCTTGAAGAAAATGAAAAGACACATTTTGTGGAGTCACAATGTGCAGACGTTCCTTTCTTTTAACTTTGTCTGGCACTTGAAAAGCTTTTGCTCCTGTATGCATACTGGCTTTTTAAATAATTGTAATCTGAAATCTAATTTAAAGATGTTATTTATGTTCAAGAGCTGCTATTCTGTTAAATAAGTTAACATCATAAATGGCTGTTTTTAGGATTGGGAGCACTAAAAAATCTATCCATGTGACAAGCATGGAGGTACAGTCGGCCTACCATAGCATGACGAGAACAGGTTGTTATGAGCACATATGACCAGCAGAGGGGAGAATTTCCAAACATTTGGCAAAAATGTATACTTACATGTTTAAAATGGCTACCAGGTTTTCTGATATTATTCTGATGGAACTTACAGTAACTTAGACTTAAGACTTAGAGGTTATTGATGTAAACTGTCCATTATGATCTACTGAGTCATGTGTTTAGAGAAAAGTTTAAATGAGAGAAAAGCTTAAATGTGTTTATCTTGTGAGCACTGGTCCATCTCCAATCCATATTACAACATCTGTTGTAGGCCTCCTCCCCTTGACAGTGGTGTCATGTGATTCACTGCACTGACAGTTTGGGAGCCACAAATAAATCCCAGAATTGAGGATTGTGAACGTTTTATTCTAAAATGTAGCACCCTCTTATTTATGGACCATATTGCTTCATAAGGGATTGTACCATTAATATCCAAGGATTTAAGGATTTTTGTTGGCAGTTTGTTTTTATTACTCAACAAAAAGCAACCAAAGTTCATTTAGCACTCATAGGGCGCCCTCTAGTGTTTGTCTTGATGGCTTCCCTTTGATGCAATATGTGTGTCTTCAAAGAATGTTTCACACTGACAAAAAAAATGCTAAAAAATAATGTGAAAACAGCTGTGACTGTGACGTCAGGCACAGCAGTGACCATAGTCCACAGTTTGAAAACAATGAAGAGGCCTTTAGTGACCAGGTTAATACTCCTCACTGACCAGCCTATAATTCCAAGCTGCTTAATGCTCACTGAGATTCTTCTTGTGCGCGCTGTGTGTGTTGCCAGGTCACAGGCTGCCCCTTCTCACGACTTAACACTGACTTGAACTTTACAAGTAGCTCAGGAGAAGCGTGCACACACTGCACACTATCTTGTCTCTATCTTCTACATGATGTGAATGTGACGTGTGTGTGTGTGTGTGTGTGTGTGTGTGTGTGTGTGCGTGTGTTTGAGTTTATGGCAGTGTTTTAACAGCTGTCACCTAATCACGTGTAAACTGTATTTCACGACTGTATGTGTGATCCATGCAGCTGTGTGACGCAACCAAACACACAAAAGTCACAGCAAAGAAATGTACTACCTGTTCCCTCTCCTAATTAGACAAGATTCTGCGGGTGTGAGAGACTGATAGCTCGCTGAAGAGTGAGCTATTTGCGATCCTGCGATATTCCACTTTGAGTTTTCTGTTGCTGGTGGTAGTGATGCAATGGTACAGTATATACTGTACTGTATGAGAGGTGTTGGGTCATGAATAGTGCAGGCTTGCTCTATATGCAGGAAGACACAATTGGGTTACATGTCATGTGATTTGCCGCATCACTGGCATAGCATAAAGACTCAGTATACACAAGCATTTCTTTTTGTCTCCAGTAATTTTGTTTAGATGGAAGCTAAGTGGACTAGATGGAAGCTATGGGCAAAATCCGACCGACATGCCATTGATACTATAACTGACATCTTCTAGATGGTCAGGGTTTTATTGTTTGTGTTTCTGTTTAAACAAAATGCACAAGAAAGACAGCCAAATCACACTTACAGTATGTAAATCTTTGAGAACTGAACGTATGACTCTGATATGTGCATATGTGATATGTGCACACCCTCTTAACACTCTCAGAGTCAACTGCCAACGTGCTTGCAATGTGTACTACAGTGATTACAGGAGAGCAATACTGTGGAGAATGAATCTGTACTATATCTGATATGATATTCATGGGTTTCATCAGGTCCCTTTCAGGTCCCCAGGTGTATAAAATCAAGCACCTTGATTATCAATGCAGACTGCATGGTGCTTGATTAATACACCTTTGCAAAGGGACCTGATGAAACCCATGAATTGGCTAAAAAGAAAATCCACATTAAGGGCAAACAGAAAACAAGAGAGGGTTGTTTGTTGCATTAAATGATTCTTCCAGATATTCTGAGAACCAGTTCATGCGAAGGGCAGTCTTGTTTTTCCGTTACTAAGTCACAAATTAAATTCCAGGACTCTAACAATAGAAATTACAAAAAAGTGTAGAGCCTGCTCCTATCTGTCTGTTTTATAAAAAAGCCAAACTACCCATGGTATTAAGTTATCACGGTATCCCAGATGAAAACCAAGTCATGTGGAAAAAACACACAGCAGCGTATGTACACATTGTTCTTTTCTGTGCCATTCCTGTCAACACGAGGAAAGTCTAATTGCTCTTCGACGCACATGAGTGAAAATTATTTAAACAGTGAATATGCTTGAGGCAGTCACACAATACAGTGAAAAGACCAAACAGAGATGGCAAGAGATTGTCGAGTGCCGGGTTGAATGGAACAGGGTTAGGCTGGGTCTCATCCCGCAATGACTGTCAGAGCTACCCATTCATATCTTTTAAATGCTTCTGACAAGAGGAATCCCATCCCAGTGTTGCGTCTATTAATTAGAGAAGTACAAGTTGGCTGCTCCGGATCTGACCCAGAGGCCACGACAATGGCAGAGAGCAGGAGAAACGCTGAGCTGATGATCTCGAGGAAATTATTCGTCAGCATAGTTTTTTATTATTATTATGGTAAGTTATATAACTCAAATCCGTCACTTGGTATTTACCATTATTATATCCAGAGTTCATGTCTCCTATACCCACTGTATTGTCCAAATTAATTTCCAGCCTGAACATAACCTAACCTAACATAACCAAACAAATTCCAATATGTTTTTTACATAAATGGCAATAAAGTATCTTGAACCTTGAACCTTGAACCTTGAACTAAAACATGGGTATGTTTAAACCCTTACAGAGGATATACCTATACCACTTACATGTTTGCATTGTCATGGTATCATGGTTGAGCCATCAAAGCCAATTGGCAAGGCATCAGACTCATAAGTCACTCTCCTCTTTGGGCGAATCCTTTACATGTATCCTAGTCGGCGGTCTTCTCACTAATTCTCGATAAAAAAGTGCTTAGTCATTTCCTCTTTACATTACTCACAACCCATGGGCTGTATTTGGTAAAAATGAGAACATTTGGTCACTGAAGATATCAAGTATTTGGTCACTGAAGATATCAAGTGGATATCAAGCACAGGATTCCTCTCATAGAATGACCTCCACAACTGGCTATTGCTGTGATCATAATTACATGCAAAACAAATACATTTGAATCAACGCCACACCACTGAAACAACTCTGTTGTCTGGGATAAACAGCCACATCTCACTCACATCATATAGACCACTGTACTGGGCCCGAATATTTGCGTACTATGTCATATCAGCTGATACCCAACTTTACCTGTCATTAACGGCTGACAACTCCATGGACTTGGCCTGGATCTCGGATTGTCTCCATACAGGGGGTCAGGATTTGGAGGGTTAGCTTCAGCCAGTTAGCATGTCATTTGGCCGCCGACATCTTTGAAAAAATGGCGTTCCATGGTTGTACCATATCTGGCACCAGCGCATGCACGAGACAGCTCATGCACGAGCTGTCTCAGCTCATGCACGAGTTTCGATTTCGGCACGAGCGTCCTCGCGCGTCCATGTTGATAACGCATTCTAGAAGACATAAATAAAATGACTGACGACTAGGATTAAGTTACCGATACTTGATGCCTGTGCATTATCATTATACCAGGCTTTGTGAATAAAAGAAAAAAGCAAATGTCGTTCTAATAGGTTACTATTATTTGCATTAGACTATGTATGAGTTGGCAAGGTATGATAAGACATTCTAGGAAATGTGAAGAAATTCTCTAACTAAACCCAATTATTAACCTACTCGCTGTCGTGTAGGCTAGGCTAGGAAAACTATTTTAAAACGCTCAGCTGCAGACCTGTAGCCTAGTTAATAACAACGCAGCGTTGGGGGTCACAGCCTACAGTAGATAACGGTAAAAGTTTCCGACAGTGACAGCAGACTTAAAATGCATGCTGCTCGAAACATAACACATGGATGCGCGCTTCTACCGGTAAGCCTATAATATGCGTTGGCTTCATTTCGTCTGTCTACAAATGTAGGTTTAAACTGCAAATTCACACTGGGTGCAGCACAAATAGCATATCTGGTATCCACACGTTTACATCCCATGTCTACTTACTATGAGTCATTTTCGTCGGGTAGACAGCCTATTGCGCACATAACATCCTAGGCTACAGTCAGTTCAAAGCATTTACTGTGGGGATCATATTTATGTGTATGCTAAGTGAATTCTTGCTCAATATTGACTCGCCATGTTTATTATATCATGACATATGAATATCACATTAGGCTATAGGATTTCGAGACAAGGGGCAAACTTCTCCACCACCATCCCAACTCAAATAATTAAATACATTTGCGCCTGTAACGATAGGAGCGCGTTCACGAACACCTTCTCTCACTCTCCAATCTTCATCAACGATGTACCTATGTTGTCTCGTTGTAACGTGGAGCCTAATTGGCTCATTCTAGCTGGTGACGGAAATGGACACCCATGGAACGCCATTTTCTCAAAGATGGCTGCGGCCAATTTCAAACTTTTTTGGCTGAAGTAGCTAGCCTAGCATCGGCCATTGAAATGAATGGGGGCGGGACTTAGTCCCTCTCTCCAGTTCTTATAATACCTCCATGTCTCCATATGGATGAAACATCACTCCAAACTAAACTGCTCTAAGCATCACAGCATCAACATCAAGACTGACTCCTTATCCTCGTAGGAAGGTTGTAAGAAACGTGGACGTCATAATCAATGTCCAGCTGACCTCTGTTGCCCAGTAGTAGCGTTTTGCACTGTTCTATATCAGAAAAATCAGGCCATGCCCGACCCGACCCGCCACCCCACTCTCCATACAGAGCGAGGCTATCTGGGCTGGCCTACTCGACTCGCCACACGCCCTCTTTATGGGCCTCCTGGCTCCTGCAGTGAAACTACCACAGATGGTCAAGAACGTGCCAACACGTCTGGTTTTCAATCAACCAAAAGGGCACAATACCCCACTGTTCACTGAGCTCCACTGACTACCCTTAGCCGCCCACGTCAAATTCAAGTAATGCTCGCCTACAAAGTGATTGCTGGGTCTGCTCCCACTTACTGAAATGCTCTCATAAAGGTTTATGCAACGCCCTCGACCACTTTGCTCTTCTAAAGGAACATCATGTGGAACAGCTGCCCATACACACACCTTGCTGCCCATTCACACGTTTAAAAACACAATTCTGAACAAGTTCAAATCTTGGTTGTACAAAAGTGTAAAATAAGTAATATAACATAGTAGTATAGTATTAGTTAAAACACCTAACCTCCCACCCCACCCTCATCCAACCTCAACCCTATCCAGTCACACCCTACAGTCTTTCCTAAGAAATAGACATGTCAAAAGGTATAATAAAGTATGTAACTACAATGTATAAAAGTAAATACATATCCAGACTTTTTTCATGTGTAGTCTCCTAATGGGGAAACAACCAAGTGATACCAGAACAGGGGCATTCCTCTCTATCTTCAAGAAGCTCTTGAAGACCCAACTCCTCCCAGAGGAAGCCAATACTCAACTAAAAAGCACGTATCCTGTTGTTTCTCCCATTTCTTTTTCTACCTCCTTCTCCCTCTTCCACCTCCATCTTGCCTGACTACACTTGGATTAGTACATCAATTTCTTCAGTCTCATCATCTGGTAGTCTCATGTCTTTTTTCAATGGTAGCATCTATTGCTCCCTGATGTCTCCTTCGCAAAACATCTTATAATCCTCATTTGGTTCGTTTCTGGATAAAAATGTCTGCTAAATGAAGAACGAAAGTTAATGCAGCATTAAGGTTTTTGAGTGTCTCCAATTTGTGTTGGATGAGCAAATTTGTTTCCATTAAACTGCAATTTCTGGTCATTTTCAAGTAAAAACAAAATTGGAGTCTTTGAAACATGCACATTGCCTGCCTGGGCACTTTGACTATGCAGGATTACCTGTGTAAACAGTTCCGTGAACTGTGCCCTGTCACTTACACACTGATTACAACATCAAGCAGCAGACAAATGTTAATTATTCTGGATTATCAGACCCAACGAGGCATAGACTAATGAGATTCCCATAGGCACATCATTGAACAAATAGTGATGGCCTGCTCGCTCAGAAACCTGCTGGGTTCAAAAGTCCTCCAAACACATTTGGCTTTAATGACAAGAAAAATGCAGCACAGACAGTTATCAAAGGCTTGTTTTTTAGCAGTTGGGAAAATTAGCATTTTTTGTTTCCAAACTTGGTAAAAATATTTGCTCGGGGTTCGTGCTGTCCACTAGGCCACGACACAGCTCAGTCCATTCCGTTGATTACGCCTGATAGAGGGTAATCCCAGATTTTCCAGGTCGTGCCAAATCCAATAAATGTGGAGTTCACAGGTTCCACCATACAAGTTCATGTTTTCAGTGCTGCTACCTGCAGCAGTAATTTGATGATGGGATCATAGTTAATGGTGTGGAGGATTGGGAGGGTGGTGCTGTTTTCTCTGGACAGCAGACTTAGAGGTGTAGGCTAGATAATTGGTGAGGTGAGGGTGAACTGTGTGAGAGAGAGGTGGTGCCCAATTCTTGCTGTCCGTACACCATAGAAATAGTAAGGCTGCCCGTTTGACATGGAAGCTATGTATGTCAAGCAACTCGCCTGAAATCATATGACTCAATAATTCAATTCTGCTACCATTCTGGTGATGCAACTTATGCCACATTAGGGGTGAAAGAACATTTAATTGTAAGAACATTCAATTGTAAGATCCTTTCATGCATTTTTGCAAGATGCTACAAAATGTTCTGGTCATACCCTGGGCATGAATGTGATTAAAATTCTATCACCAATTCATTTTTGACACGTGCCCCCCTCCGGTCCCCAGGCAGGATGGCTGGGGGAGCATCTGTTGGCTTCTCCAGCAACATTGGGACTAATACAATTCAAATGAGGGCCCAGGCAGATGCGCGCCTGACAGTTGCTGTGCCTGTGCAGCCTAAGGAGCAGAGTGATCTCAAATGGTCCCTTCTTGATTCCCCAGCATTGAGTTGAAAGAGCCTCCTGATTCTGGGTGATATAACATGTCCTGTTTTTGTTTTTTGAAAAAAACTAGCCTTAGCCTAGGTCTTAACATCATGTATGCTATAGTTTGATACTAAATGACAAATTCCATCACAAAGGTAGCCTATTAGAAACCGAAGTGCTGCAGTATAAAATATAGACAAAGGTTGTTAGAGTAGATGAGTCACTCGAGTCTGAAAGGCTGTCATTGCAAAAGGCTGAGGACCAGAGATGTTTAAAATATTTACTATGGAACAAGCAGCTGGGACAAGCTTTCTCTTCATCTGACCTGAAGTTGTAGGATCAATCAAATCAGCTAAACAGCAGTAAGGAAAAAGCAAGACTCTGAATTAGAATAACAATTTCTACAAATTCTAGAACATGTTCAGACTATCTTATGTTCTTTCCTTGACATCCATTTACAACTTACCTTTGGCCTTGCCATCACGTGACCAAAAACATAGCTTCCTTCCAGGTTAAACTTGGGAACTAAGGTAATTATGTATTCAAATGTATTTGTTGCATGTAACTATCATCACAGCAATGGCCAGTAGTGTGATCTCTCATACTATGGGCGTATTGTTTACTTTTCGAGCGACGAACGGACCCACATAAAGCCCAGGCTTGCCGCCTAATGCCGTACGTAATGGAGAGATTAATATCTTAAAAGCGCTCAGCCGGCGCAGGACTAGTGGCCAAACACTTCAGTTTAGCAGCACCGGGAGAACACCTCGAAGACGGAATATGCCTCTCTGTTGGACTCTGATGTTTGCTACTTTTTGCACTGTGAACCAAGATCGCTCTCTACGAAACTGTAGACAATTGAGTTGACAATGCAAGAAACGGTTTCGGAATATCGGTCTCTGGCATTTCCAGTCAGGACACCGCACAGCCACCGATTTAAACTTCAGCCAAGTTAATCGTTTATTCCCTGATATGACTCCGACATGACTCACTGAGATTTTACATTCTAAGGAATATCATCTCAGTGGGTCCCTTAATTGTTCCAAGGTGCCAATGCGGATACGCGCTTCTGGAGGCAGATCTTGGTGGCTGTGTTTTGACTTTCCTTGGAGAACGCAATGGACTTCAAATAGTAAACATTCAAAACATGCACCATGACCGTGTAAGACATAGATGAGACCTCACTATTCGATCATCTTGCCTGGCATCTTGGATGAAAGTTTTTTTGTGGTCATCGGTCCATACGAGGGAGAGAACAGCGATGCTCACTAACGTTACAAATTCTAACTGCAGCACGCAGGATACTGACGTTCATTATAACTTTCCTGTTCTTGTATTTGGGATACTGCTAATAATCGTCATTATTGGTGGAAATACTCTTGTGTGCCTTAGTGTTTACACGGAAAAGGCTTTAAAAACTACAACAAACTACTTTATTGTCAGTTTGGCTGTTGCAGACTTGATGCTGGCTGTGTTGGTTTTGCCACTGTATGTTTATTCTGAGGTAAGCATCCTTAAAATGTTAGACAACAGTACAACATTTCATACTACATTTCTGCTCTAAATGAAACAACCTTTCGATTAAGGACATGGTTTTCAGATCACTGGAGATGACACCATGAAAGGATCAGTAACTTGGCACTGGCTCAACATAAGTATCTCACTGGGTCAAGTAACCGTGGGACAGGCGTCATACAGTATGCCTTATCTGTTTCTACTGTAACCCGTCAAGTGACGTTTAAACTAGTTTAAATGGCCCTTCATTTCTTTGGGAGATGGCTAATGTAATATCACATCATTTGGCAATTGTTTGCCCCTTATGTTCAATTTTGGCACAGGGTACTACTGGTCCTTCCAAATTGCAACTTTTATTGTAGGCTATGTACTGTAGGTTTTCCGAAGGAGTTAAATAATGTTCTCTGTTTCGCACATTACACATTTCAGGAATAAGATAGGAAAGCAGGTGCCTGATGCATTAGTTGGTCTGATCTGTTGAGTTGATTGAGTTACTCAATGCTCCTCTCAGTTTCAGGGCGGCATTTGGTCCTTGAACATGATGGTTTGTGATGGGCTGATGACAATGGATGTGATGCTGTGTACGGCTTCCATATTCAACCTGTGTGCCATCAGCCTGGACAGGTAGGAATTTCAACACACACACACACACACACACACACATTTGTGTTTAAACATGTCTATCCTCCTATATCATGAGCTGTTGCAGTGGATGTGTTTAAAATGCCTACTTTTCATTCGGCAGGTTCATTGCTGTTGCAGTTCCTCTGCATTACAACCGTAAGCACGTTGACAACAGGCAGATCATTCTTCTCTCCGGCACCTGGTTACTGGCCTTTGCTGTGGCCTCCCCCATTCTCTTTGGAATAAACAACGTCCCTGACCGCGACCAGTCGGAGTGCAAACTAGAGGACGACAACTACGTGGTCTACTCGTCCGTCTGTTCCTTCTTCATCCCCTGCCCCATCATGCTGCTGCTGTACTGCCGCATGTTCTATGGCCTGCGCCAGTGGGAGGAAGCCCGCAAGGCCCGGCTGCTCAAGAGCATCCAGACCTGCCGGACCCTACAGGCGCCCGCGGCCCGGGCGACTGTCCAGAAGCCCTCAGTTTCGGCCACACAGCTGCAGAAGCAGGAGCCTCGGTCTCCGTCTCAACCTCAACCGGTGCAACCACCACGCCTGCCCCGGGTCATTGAGAAGGACCTGGCCCAAGCGAGGATGGAGGACAATGAAGAGTCGACCACCCCAGAATTCCCGCTGCCCCTTAAGTACAGGAACAGTGTCATTCAGACAGTGTCGTACCCGGACGTCACATACAGCCCCTCGCCGCGCAGGAAGAAGAAGGGGGCCAAACTGAACGGGCGTGAGCGGAAAGCAATGAAGGTGCTGCCGGTGATTGTAGGTAGGTAAAGGCTGATTCACTCATATGGTTGTTATTTAGTAGTTACTAGTTTGTAGATTAAGAAGTTAGGTTGTTAAAAGAAGATGGTTGGCTTCAGGCATCATTGCAAGTATGGTTTCTATACTATGGAACAGGTGGGATTTTTAATTGTGACCTGAGATGTATGTGGATTGAGACCATATACATGGACACACTAGACTGAGACTATGTGATTGTGGACACACTAGACTGATGACTGCCTATGAAAAGGAGTGTAGGCTCCTGATGCATTCATAGCTCAATTAAATTTAAGGGCCTGTTTTGAATTCAATATCGATAGTAACTCTCTTTTAGAGAAACGTTATTCCTCTCTCCACTACCTGACATTCCCAAAGAAAGCATTGGTTGACCCGGCATGGTAAAATTGCAATGCATGGTAAAACTGTAAACTTTAAGTGTAGCTGAATTATCTGACAATATGTCCACAATAAACTGTGAGTGAGCTTTAGTGAAATACTGTAAGGTCAGGCAGGGGCACAGAACCAAAGATTGACAAGAGTGAACACAAGTGCATAAGTGACACACAACACTGACACTCACATTTGTCCTAATGCCCAAACACATAGCTAACTATAGGCTTAATCTTTAAATCCAATTACCACATAATCTTTGTATAGTCGTGTAATCTAATGTTACACTTTCAGACGTTTCAAAGCTTGGGGGTTACTTGAACTTTTCAGTGTAACTTAAGAGAATTATCACACATTTCTGAATTTATATTACAGAATTGACTTCTGTAATGTTTCTGAACATTATTTTTCTTACAAAAAAAAACCAAGCAAAAAAACCCCATAAACTTGTGCCCCGTGGTGATTCAATACATGGATACTAAGAGACATCAGTAACAATGCTGACTCTCATGTGAAATCCAGTGAACGTATCATGATGCCACAGAAAGTATCACAGTGAAAGTATCATTGCCCACTAGTAGACAGTGATCAGTGACAGCTTAGGGGATCATCAGATATATCTACTTAACACTCGGTTTACACCAGGTAGTCTAACTGTTGTTGGGTTGCAACTTGCAAGAGGATGTTGCCATATCATTTGTCCTCAAAATACCACCTTCCATGTCACATTCACTCTGTCATTCACTGTCTAGTGTGCTCATGCTTATTTTAAGAGCTTGTTCCAACAGAATATTTAAGTGGAGTAGATGCCTGGAGTTTCACAGCAGCAGCAATATCTTCAAGGTGTACCTTGGACATCATAAAATATGTAACATGGCATGATATAACAGTGAACAGTACATTTAGATGCATAGTAATTAACTTTACAGCCAAGTAAAGAGCCAGACTGTCCACATGAGCTGTTATGCTTTACTTCATCAAACACATTAGATGGTGGTAGCTTGTGCAAACACTTCTCTGACTATAGACACTGGCTTGTATAACACTTGGCTGTTGTTAAGGAAGAGCAGGAAGGAAGTGTTGCAACATCAGATGCTGAATGCTGTGGCATAGATGCTTTTTAGGTTATTTATTCAGATTCAGATCTTTAAAAGAGAAGCGTGTGTCCTTACTCATGATAATCTCCTGGGCAACACCTTTGCTTGGGTGTGCATTTGTCCTCCTGGCTATCTCATTAGGTGCTAACAGGTCTCAGGTGATGAGCTCGCTGTGTCTGTGTCGGAATGTGGCACGTGGTCACATGAGCAGCGGTAGTGGCTTAGACTGTGACCCTTTAAATGCCTGATATGTCTACTACCACCTCATTTATACACAGTCAGTCTTTCTTTTTACAAACGGTATGCCTGTGGGTCGTTCGGTAGAGCAACGTGAAGTTAGTTGTATTTTTTTTAGCAATGTCACTCTGAGAAAGATGTCAAAATCTGGTACCTGTGACCTGTCCAACATTTATACCTGTTGTCCCGTCCTCGATTGGTTTCTAGGTGCGTTCCTGTTCTGCTGGACGCCCTTCTTCGTTGTGCACACCACCAGGGCCATGTGTGAGTCCTGTGATATCTCCCCTTACCTGATGAGCACTGTCACCTGGCTGGGGTACGTCAACAGCGCTCTCAACCCCATCATCTACACAGTGTTCAACACAGAGTTCAGGAAGTTCTTCCGCAAGTTTGTGCTCACCTGTTGGTGAATGGAGAAATGATGAACGGCGCAAAAATGTTTCCGCATCCTTGAAATTGCAGTGACTGCATTATGCAGCACTGTGGACCAGATCTTCCAGCTGTGTGATGATTATTCTGCTCCTTTGCTTTTGTACGGCGCACATATTGTCATTGAATTCTTGAAATGAAGTGACTGCATTATGTGATACTATGGGCCATTGTGGGCCAAGTGCTGCATGACGTGATAAATATATTTAGTTTTTGTACAGATCTGTCACCCATTCTACCTTTGCTACTATTTTTTTATGTCTGTGACAGCAGAATGTAAGTTTGTTTGTTAAAAGGTGCCTATTGTTCTCTCGCTCATCCACGTTTTATGTGGAAAACTATCCATTAATATGATGTTTTCCCCTCGAAACAAGAAAACGCACCAGAAAAGTGTTGCCAACACATGGACGCTGGACACTATACATAAGAACTGATTCATAGTGATTTATTAGTTTTGCTGTAAGAACATGACTTGATTCTTCAGTGTACGCTCCTGCTGTACCCAAACAAGTATTTTTAAGTATTCACAGTAGAGATAAAACACCACAGACTATAGGATGTTGCTATAATATTCAATACTCAACTGCTCATATAAAACACATCATACTGTTTAATCTATTATGCATTGCCATCCCATCACCAGCCTGGTCTATGAAACTATATTTATGTATAGTTGCATGATAGTATGCTACAGTTTGTTACATAATTAACTGTAGGGGAAAAAACTGCAGTTTATATTTCTCTCTGCCAGTTCTTGACAATGGTAACAGTAAACAGTTCTGTACTTGATGAAGATCCTGTGAAAGATTTAATGAAAACAAAATCAAGTTAAGTTGTTTTTCATTGTTGTTTCCTAAACTTTAAATTCTAAAACTTTTGGAAGACACGAAGTCAAATATGACCTGAACAAATTGTTTATTTATTCAGTGCCATGGAATGGTTTAATAAATTGGACCATAAATCCAACTGTTCTTTTCTGTTAGAACATTCCTTTCTTCAATTTCATACATTCATCATAATGTTTCAATGAACTTAGACTAATAACTGGTATGAGAGACAGAGACCACTGACACCTTGTTTGAGCATTGAAGTTTGGGATAAAAAGGACAGAAGAAAAATATTTTGATTTGCAGATAGAAGACCAATATTCATCAAAACCTCTGTGATCTCTAAAGCAGTCCTTTATCAAAGCATGAATTTGCCTGTTGGAATAAGAGAACCAGCAGGCCAACTGAACTCATAGCTTTCATTTACCTAACCACTCTGAGACAGAAATACTGAGTGCAATTGTGCCTACTGGGTTTAACCTAATATGTTGAAAGTGCACTTCTTAATGACTGCTTGGGAGAACCTGCCACAAGTTTTTTATTGAATAATAGATGAAATAGATGAATTTCAAAATGCAAGTCAAGGTTAATCAAGTGGAGGTCAGTGCTTCTGCATCCCACGCAATGTCCTGTAGACTAGAGACTGTATGCTATTTCAGTTTCAGCCACAAGTCCACGTAAAATAAAGACCAGAATGAGGGAAAAGCTGTTTATAAATTCACCTCTCTCATTCTGTCTAGAATAGATAAAAGCATCTGTCTCTTTCTGCCCAGATAATTAAATTGATGTACGTAGCCTGGGTGAACCCAAATGAACCAGCACATTTGAATTGGCTCTGCAGGTCCGTCTAAAGACCTTCCCATTCATGCCAATTTCCGATCACCAAAAAGGTAGGAATGCTTATCCAACGTGGGTTGAGCTTTGTATGATGACTGACAGAGGAGTTATCAGCGTTGTTCAACAAAATTAATGGGCTGTGATGAAGACAACAGTGTTAAACGACATGGATGTGCTGTAAAGCTGCATTTAAAACATTTGTTTATAATAAAGATGTCTTCATTGTATTTCTAAAAAGATTTGCTAAGAGTTACATGTACCAATTTAAGTTTAATTTCACTGCTGGCTATGCCCCATGTCCTTGAAATGCTTTTTCTGACCTTGGGTGAACTGTAACTGACTTCTCTTATCTCAACATAACATACAGTATAAAACATGTAACTGGTCACCTCACCCTGCCTTAGAATCACTGGAACACCTTTTGTATTCAGATGAATAGTATACATGCTGGATAAAAGCCTCATGTACTCTACGAGATAGGCTGTGGGTCAATCCAGTGTGTTACACGTGTCATCATGTATCACCTCTGCAAATTACACGTTTGAGTTTCACCTTGCTTGGTGGAATATGTGAGAAATGGAGTGCATCGTCTCCACGGTGATATTCTCCGGCTCCTCCCTGTGGACATGAGAAGCACAAGGTCCTACCGCTACAAGGGTCAGCTTATGCCGTGCATTTTGGCTTCATGACCAAGCAGAACTATTTATCCTAAACGAGTGCTCAAACTTCTCCACATTTCCTGCACTACAAACTACATAAACACACGACCAAAATAGATATGAGTTTTTATTTGTTTGGCAAGCCTGGAATGTCCGCCATCCTCCAGTATTACAATGTTTAAAAATGTGTGATGAAGTAAACTCTAATATAGCAAAGCCTGCCAAGACATTGCATCACACTTTTTTCAGGGCATAACGACGACAAGGCAAGAGGCTTCATCACCCAAACATACCTCCAGTAATGCTTTGGTGCAGCACCATATTTGTGCAAAAGAAATTAGCCACTGGACACAGAGAGAAGATTGAAGGGGGAAATGTGTCTTAATGAAGAGCATCTTGCACCCTTTTGAAATGAGTTTAAAAAAAAAAAAAAACCTATAGCACCTTAAATTATGTAGGAAATTCAACATACATTAAAGAAATAGATCTCATTGTAGTGAGATGATCAGCACAGTCTCTAAGTAGGCTACTCCAACCCACAATGAAAGCATCTTCCTTCATTTACTTTCAGCGATAAAATGACTGTTTAAAGGGAGTTGCACCTCACAGTCCTCATAGTGACTTACTAGAACATGCTCACATAGCTCACTAGCTCATAAGTGTGTTCATAAATACTTTCAAAGCTTCTTAAATCACAAACCAACATTCCAAAATATGTGCATGGAAGAGTGCCATGAGCTAGCATGCTTGATCCTTGAGAAAGATTTAGATTAGTTATTACAGTAGCTAGGGAGAGCCTTCATATCATCCCAGTGTATTCCACCTCAATATAGACAGATAAAAAGAAGAGTAAAGAAGAGGATAAGTGTACACTATCCCCAGATGTGCCGTAGTGTGCATATTACAGTGAAACAGACCATGTGATTGGATCCTGAGTTTAGGCTGGTGCCTACTGGTTAGCAGAAAAGGAAACATCCAGCATCTCATTCTTCATTCTCCTTTATAGAGAAAACAAAAAACAAAAAAAGGCGATTTATATTTGAGATTTCAGTAGCAGTGCATGTACTTACCAAGGAGGGAAAAGGAAGATATTTTTTTTTTTTTTACTACTTTTGTAAATTTGAAAGAAATGTGTCCCTCCTCTTCTTATAGCACACATTGGGCCTTCATTTGAAAGCATAACAAACACTGTGAATGGGCTTCGTGCATCACCAACTACACAGTGAGAGAGGCAGAGGAAACCTATGTTTACTCATTTAAATGTCATCAAGCGTAACTAGGTTGACTAATTAGTGCATGTGGCCATAGCGAGCCATTCCTCATAATAATTCAACTATACCATATCAATGCTCATACAGAGCTCTGTAATTATTCTAGAACGGAGCAAATAACCAATTTCCTATCTCAATTGGAAATGGACTCGAGGTTGACAATTCGTTGATTTAAAGGAAGTGAAACTATATAGACACTTTTCAGCATTGAGCTGCTGACCCACCCATGCTTGTGCATTAAATCTGGCTTCTATTAAGAAATGAGCATTGCAATAAACAAAATCAAATTAGCTCTAGGTACTGTACGAGAGATATTTCACATTGCCAGCCTTGTTGCCAATCAAGTTTGGGCATATGGTGTATTGTGAGAGAATGGCAAAATGCACATAGACACATGGATAATTTATTTATTCATACTGCAGGGCAAAATGTAACTACTCTGATCTCTGACCTGTCCCTTTATCATTAGAGGAAGGTGTGATATATGGGGCAAACACACAACTGGTTCCATGTGTTCTACTCGGATAATCATTACATATGCCTACTGATGATTAGTTACATTACAGATTACAGTACAAAAATGTTACCCCATATTAACGGGAATGTGGCCAAACAGCAATACTCAGGAACATTACTCAAAAATAGCTTTGTGCCTCATCAGCTTAAGTGTTATTCTTAGATAATTCAGTAAAATCTATGAGACTTGAGTAAGGTTTACTCAGTGGTACATCATACTCAGCAAAAGGCTTAAAAAGATTTACTGGTTATTTAAAATGGTTATTTATTTCCAGTTGCTAACATAAGCATCACTTTCTTTGAGCGTGTGTGTGTGTGTGTGTTTGTGTGTGTGTAAGTGTGAGGTAATGTTGCTCATGAACACTTCAATTGTCCACCTTTTTCGTCTCAGCAGCAATGAGGGCTTTCAGCTCTTCTGTCCAGCCCACAGCATCCGCCAGCTTTGATACCCCACTAACCACATCTCCAAGTTCCGTCACATCATTGGGCCGTGGGGATCCCCACGCAAAGGGACCCACCAGGTCCCGATTGACCAACAGGCGTGGCACTGAGCCCCGCACTGCACCTGCCAGACTGGCAAATGGCTCCACCTGCAGGTCATAGAATAGAAATGCACGTTTTTACCAGGTCTTTTTTGGGGTCCACAATCATGTTGGTACCTGGCTAACATCCTTCTTTCTTGAGAATGGAACACATATTTAACAACCAAGGTGAAAAGGTCGTATGACAATTTTCAGGTATGTATCCAATAGGACCACATACAATAGCAGTTAAAATCCCATTTGTTAGGTATGCTAAAGAAATGTGTGTATTCACACAAACACATAGAGAGAGAGAGAGAGAGAGAGAGAGAGAGAGAGAGAGAGAGAGAGAGAGAGAGAGAGAGAGAGAGAGAGAGAGAGAGAGAGAGAGATCTGAATATTTTCTTACACACCCCAAGCCAGCCATTCTTCACATAGATCTCAATTTCTCAATGTCACTGAGTACTGCCAGTTGGGGGAAAAAACCCCTGAAAACAATCACTTTTACCTAGCTCTAGCTGCTAGTTCCACCAGCTAAAGCAGCCTGGATGTTTTAGCTGTTAGCTGCAGCAACTCGAGCTAGGTAGAACGGTTTCTTCTGAGTTTTTTTCATACCGACAATACTCCGTATCTGCCTTTTAATTATTCCACCTTGTGTCTTTTATGCTTTCTTTTTAATTACTTTGTTTTATGCTTTATTTTTATGCTTTATTATGACATTCTTAATCACGCTTTGACTGCTGCCCATCTTTGCTTTTATCTGCTACTGTTTGGTTTTGTTTATGTAAAGCACATTGAATGACCTCTGTGTATGAAATGTGCTATATAAATAAACTTGACTTGACACTGTGACTGTGAGAAACTGAGATATACGTGAAAAATTGCTGGCTTTCTCCTTTAGTGCAACACTGTGGACTCTGCATCAGCATCAGCTTAACTCTGCATAAACTCTACATCAGCTTACCTCCAGGGAAGTACCCATAATGATAAGCAAATCAGCCATAGGGAAGTCTCTGAGGTACATGAAGAAGTTCTGGGGGAGCTCTTCCCCAAAGAACACAATATCAGGCTTGATCACACCCTTGCAGGTGGGGCACTTCGGGATGGCTCCTTTCATCACATCTGCCTGTTCAATCAGACCCACGCAATTTAATGGCAAACAAATCACTTCTTTGACTCTTCTGTATGACAGAAATATATATATAAAAAACATGTGAAAACATGATTAAAACATTATTTGTTATGTAGGTCACTTACATACAGTTCTTCACCTTTATAATCTCGTCTGCATACAGTGCAGGTGGCAGTGGCAAATGTTCCATGTGCCTCAACCAGCATGTTGGCAGGAACGCCTGCAACTTGAATAAGTGGAAACACACACAAATTATGTATTTATATAATGTTATTGAAATACACACAAACAATTTATCTATTATACATTATGGAAATAAAAACAAAATATATATATTAGCAAAGTGCATTTTGTGGCCTGTTCACGCATAGATCTGAAACATAATCAAGGAAAGCAATGATTACTTGCAAAATGAGACTTACTTCGCTCTAATCCATCAATGTTCTGGGTGTACATCCTTAATAACTGCCCCTTGTCGTGAAGAAGACGAACAAAATAGTGGGTTAGGTTGGGTCGATAGTTTCCTGGGTACAACTCTTTGGCTAGAGCAAAGAAGGGCTTCGGGTTGTGGTGGAAGTAGTTGATTTCGAAAATAGCCTCTGCATAAGGTAGGTTGTACTGCTGAAGGTTGTCATAAAGACCACTGCCAGGAGATCTGTGGAGGAGAAAAACTACAATGCAAATTTCAATCTGGTACTGTTTCCTCTAGTCCAGGTTCAAGGAACTACGTATATAATGTTATGATCATTTTTTAAATCTTCATCTCACACAAATGATGGAGAGGTTTGGCATGGATGCAGGTGTGTGCACAGACCTGAAATCTGGAATGCCACTGGGTGTGCTGATCCCTGCTCCTGCCATCACCACGACCCTCTTGTATTCATGTTCTTTGATGCCTTTTGCAATGTCCTCAAGAGTTTGCTGTTTGGAGCTACCACCACTTTTCCCAAATATTCCTCGAGACTGGCCATTGAAAAAACGTCTCCTGATGTTAAAATAGAACGAAGCTTAATTATTTTATTCAGGTTTAATTAAGTGTAACACTGCACTTCATCTTACCAGTATCACTTACCAGCAATGCATAGCATTTGAAGATATGGCTTTTCGTTCTTGTTGAATGACACACCAACTATGTTTCCTTCGTGCATAACTCAGGTGCGTTGGTTGGTGTTCTGGAAAGATGGGAGCATAATATTCCACATCAATGGTTTTACATGAAAGTTAAACTAATGAAGGACACTTGAGTATGAACTTCATATTCAATATCCAGCATGTCGTTTCATTATTATTACAACTAAACGGCAACACAGACACATTGCTAGCTAACCTAACGTGACTGGATCTGAAAAGAAACACTAACCTTTGGCTGTAGAACATGTCCTCATTATGTGTTGATAAAAACACAACCTGTACTGGAGAACTGCAGGGGAAGCCATGAGGAAAATGCAGTATATTCTAAAATGCAAGTCGCATCTAAACAGGAAGGTACAAGAAATACTGGTATTGAGCAGTTCTCAGCTAACTCTTTATGCTTACAAAGCCTGTACACAGAGGCCCAAACCCGGAGAGGACATGCTGGTCAATGCGCAAGAAATAAACAACCTATGATTGGTCGCTCGTGGTTGACGTTGGTGACCGTAAAGTTTATAATAGAAGGTGAGGAGAAACTACATAAAAAGGAATATCGATTAAAACCTCTGATTACGAGTGGTTTATAATATAGAATGTAATTACAACATAATATATTTTGAATACAATACGTAAAGTCCATCATTTGCTCTTAAAAAGTCAGATACCAAAGAAAAACTATACAATATTCTGCTCAAATATTACGGATTACGTGGTAAGGTTATTTAACGTCATCTGCCATGAGTTGCTAGCAGAGTTTGGGGAACGAACAACCACTACAGGGACCACAAGTGAAAAAAGAGAAAATCGGTGGTATTAATTCTGAGAGAACGAACAAAAGTTTCAGTCAAATTTAGACTGGAAACTACCCACCGCAGATAGCTAATTGGTTAGCCAGTTGGCAGCGACGCATTTCAGTTAGCGACATTTTTTTTGTTAGATTAGCTTTCAAGATGAAAGATGTTGCAGGGTACCTCAACCAACAACAGAGCATCAGTTCAACCCCCGAAATGGCGGCTGAATGGCACTCACTGGAGGACCTGTATAATAAAAAGTGAGGCTTCAGCGTTATTTTATCTCTATGTCCGTGCCGATGAGCTTACCATGGTAGCTACTACCTATCTAACAAACTTGGAAATGTCAGCATGTCAGCTTAGCTAGCTAGCTAACATTAAGTAACTAGCTTGGGCTAAAGAATAGCTTTACCCCAGCCAGAAAGACTCAGCACATCTTACAAGTAACTTCAGTCGAAGTTAGTGATGTTACGTTGACACATTCCCTAGTTCACAGGTCTTATGGTCACCTGTCCCCAACTAGTCTGAAAGGGAATATTGTTAGCTGGCCACGACTATCTACACTGTGACTCCGCAGCAATGCAAACCCATTACATGTGAAGTTATGATTGTGACTGGTCTAGGTCGCTTGCCCCTTTTGTCTTCAGAGTTATGTCTATGTGCACATCTCACTGTACCTTCTTTCATATGGTTAAGTATGGTTTGCTGTCAGATGTTGAACTTTTGAACCATTTTACAGGTTGTGGCACCAGTTGACCCTAAAATTGACCGACTTTGTGAAAGAACCCTGTTTTAGCACGGGTGATGGCCTCATTCAGGTAAACGCACGAGTTCAACTGAAACTGATGTGGGCAACACTTTGCTACTTTGGGTGTAGTGTGCCATTGGTATTTGACTTGCTTTTTTTACACTATTGTAGCTCCATGAGAACTTCTTGAGTGACTTTGAACACAGGTAAAATAATCTCTCAACCAGTTTTCCATAATTGCTGAAATATAACTAAATTGCCATCTCCTTTAACATCCACTTTGATCTATTTTGAAAATCTACAGAATCAATCCACTCTCCTTGATGGAAATAATTCTGTATGTTGTTAGACCAATATCAGGTAATTATTTAATATTTACTGCATATTGTTAGTACAACACACATGTTGCCAAATGAAAGACTTGATGTTATAATGAAATACCTTTTGTTCAGATCCCAAAGACGCCATAACATTCCTTGAGAAGACAAGAGAAAAGGTACTGTTGGCATGGAGGAAAGTTCAGGGCAGGCCCACTGAAAATGGAGAGTTGATAAAGCATCAAACATGCAATACATGCAAGGGCTGTTTGATTATCACGATTGCTTTGTTCAATATTTTAAGAGATCGCAAATATGAAACATGATTATTCAGTGATTTTGGAACCATCATCCATTTTCAGAACTTACAATGTTTAAATTGTATTTTAAAAATAATCCATCAGAAAAAACTCAAGCAACTCAAGGCAAAGGGAGAGTATTGTTATGAAACTAAATGTACCAAAGTAATCATTACATTTAGATTATGTTCTCATGGAAGTCATGATCATGATTAATCAATTAATTTAATTCATTGCACCGCCCTAATACATGCCATTGTACTTTTTGGTCTCTTGGTCACTTTATTAGGTGAAGAGCAATGATGAGGCAGTTATTCTCTGCAAGACCTCCATCGGAAGCCTTAAACTAGAAATCAATGATCTTCCTGCCACAAAGGTACGCAGACATTTAGTTATATTTGGTGTGATTCTAATTAAGTGATTCTGTCTTACCACAGTGTGCTTTGTTGCTAACTTTACAGAAACTTGTTGAGGAGGTGGAGGAGACGCTGAATAATTTGGCAGGTGTTACTTCAGTTCATGGGCGCTTCTATGATTTATCCAGCAAATACTATCGCTTCGTTGGGAACCACGCCCTCTACTACAGAGATGCTTTACGATACTTGGGTTGTGTGGATATTAAAGACATTCCAGGTAATATTTATTTCTGAGATTTATTCTAAAGTCCATAATGACCACACCGTAATTGTTTAGGCTTATCAACCTTACTCATCTTTGTACATTATGAAGTGATGAAACAAGTGTAGTGAGTGAATATTTACCTCATAAATACTTGTTGGCTGTATAGCAGGTTATATGGTTGCCTTTACTAGAGCTTTGAATGTGTAATCATATAATGTTCTGTTATTGTAGAGACAGAGAAACAAGAGAGGGCATTCACCCTTGGCCTTGCGGGACTTTTAGGAGAAGGTGTTTACAACTTTGGAGAACTTGTAAGTACTTTTCACATCCTAAACATTCACCCTTTACTCTATTGTTGAAGGAAGGCGTCCTATTCACTGTTTATCATTATCTGTGTCTCAATAGCTCATGCACCCTGTACTGGAGACTCTGAGAAAGACAGACAAGCAGTGGCTGATCGACACTCTCTATGCCTTCAATGGAGGCAATGTCGAGAAGTTCCAGGCACTGAAATCCTCATGGGGCCAACAGGTGATGTCTGATATGGGCCTCTAGTTGGACTTGTTTTATTTTCCTCATTGATTTTTGAGCGCTTTGATTTGCTTTGCCTTTTTTTTGGTGGGAGCACAGATGGCATAAACAACATGAAAACAACAAAGACATGTATTGCCTAAGTTTCCCCATGGGGACATTAGTAGGAAACATAATTTGAGCCAGTAATTTCAGCAGCAAATGTCACATGAGTCATCTCGCTAGAAACACTGGGAAATTACATGGGGACCAGACTGATTGGCTGATGGCAGCAGCATCTACCATGGTGCGCTTAATTCAAGTATGCAAGCCAAGCTGTAATAGGCTGCAGGCAAGCCAACACATTTGTGTCCTGGTTTAATAACAGGGAGAATAGAAACCAGCAGTGCAAAATCATTAAGTAAACTCAGAAGTTGAAATGTGTTTATATATATATATATATATATATATATATATATATACTTGCAAGCAATGTCTTGTATTGGAAGTATAATTTAAGTATACTAATATAATCTGACCACTAGGGGCTTACTGTATGTGACTGGCCAAACTTTCCCCCTTTATGAAAATGAAATGGAATAGAAAACCAATCTTACCTTTACTTTGTTGAATAAGTAGACTTTGGTGTGTGGCATGTTTCCTTTTTCATATGCAAATCCCGGACTTTGAAATGGCCACAAAAAAATGGGCCAATCTGAATAAAAACAGACTTTTAACACAAATACAGAGTGTGACGCAAACCATCCCTCTGATCACTACCTCCTTCCACATGTTACATTATCACTCCCAGTTAAAGATTCAGGTAGAGCTTGCTGGAGCCTATTGTGAACGGTCTGTGTAATGCTCTCTTAATTATTTATGTGGGTGCTAAATAAGCACAAGAGGGTTCTAGATATTTGCTAAAATGGGCCATTTTATTCCCCAGCCTAATTACAGGGTTGTAAATTGGCTTGTAAAATAGCATTTGAGTGTGTTTTTGACACACTGAAGTTGCACACCTTCTGTGTTAACATCAGAGAGGTAAAAATACACTGTTCATCCAGTCTGTGTCATCTTTAAGGGGGCTGTTTCCGTTTATGTCATGGATGTGCATTTTATGCATAATATTAAACATCATCATCATAATACATACAGTAATGTGTGTTCGAACATACTAAACGATTCCTGTTAAAAGTTCTCTCTGAAAGTTAAAGGAGAGTGGAATTTCTGGTTGTTCTAGCCTGACCTTGCAGCCCATGAAGCCAAGCTGATGCAGAAAATCCAACTGCTTTGTGTGATGGAGGTAAACACATTTCAAAGAAAGGAAAATATATATAATTTGCTTTTTTTTACGACTCCAAAATGACCCATTATTCATTCTTTGCTCTGACACAGATGACCTTTACCCGTCCAGCCAATAATCGGCAGCTCACCTTTCAGGAGATCGCCCAGAGTGCTAAACTCCCAGTCAATGAAGTAAATGGCTGAGTAATACTTCCACTTGTTATTGTTGATAATGGAATGATTTGTGTTTTAGTTTTCTTTTTGTTGATAATGGAATGATTTGTGTATTTGATCTCAGGTTGAATTGCTGGTGATGAAAGCTTTATCCGTTGGACTGATTAAAGGCAATATAGATGAGGTAGACCAAAAAGTTCAGATGACGTGGGTCCAGCCAAGAGTCCTTGATCTGAATCAGGTAAAAGAGCTTTAAACTCTAGATTGTTTTTTCCCCTGGTTGAGTGAGGGCCCAAGTTTGATAATGGAATATCCAGGAGGGCGAGACTTTAAAAGCATTAAATTGTGATCTATGTATCGTATAATTTTTTTTAAATATGATTTATTATAAGAATGGGTCTTTCTGCCGTCCTTGAATTGATATTTGGAGTTCAGAGGTTTCACTTCACCATTCAAAGTATGCTATCTCTGATTTCAACCTCATGCATGACGATTGTTAGTTAAATATTTAAGCAAACTGACATCCGGTCAAGTTCATGAGAACGCAACCTAGACCGGTCTTATTGTGTAGGCTAGTCCTCACTGCCGATCCTGTTTTATTAGACGCTTATATTAATCCCCAATATTTCCAATATAGGATTTACCATTTTGCTAGTTTATCTATGAATGTGCAAACAAATGCCTTATCCAAGTTCCAAATGTATATTGAGTTATCGCTTGCTGAAAATGGAACAACCTTGACACCCAAAACTTAAGTCAGGTATGCATTTGTAATATCTCTCCTAACTATTTGTTCACTCTAGACTACTAATAAATAGACTACATCAATTAGGCTACATTATTTCCAACCATGGTCTATCTGTAGGTGGTGGTGTAGTATTTCAATCCATGGTCAACACAAATGATCAAATGTGGTAGTTTGGGCTACAAACATCAATCTGGCACAGTAGATAAACCAATTTTCCTATGTATCAAAACTTTCTATGTTGTCAATAAATTCATTCATCTCTTTTTGCATGTCTTTCCAATTTATACCAATGCCAGACAAGAATAGAATACTACAATAGTTGGCCTATCGAAGTAATCAGAGACAAACTCCTACTGTAAGCCTAAGGTCATTTTAATTCCATAGGAAATCAATCAAAACCCATTTTAAAAACAATCTTTTGCAGTTCTATTTACAAATTTAGCTGCACAACATCAAAATAATGGAAAAAAAGTCAACCGTTCTGAAAATTAATAAAAAATAAAAAAATTTGGGTGGTGTACTGTGTTTGGTTTTCACCAAACATAGCGCTTGGAGTTCAGTGCAAAAACACATCTGGAATATTCTGCTACCATGTGGAAAAAGCTTTTATGGTCAGATGAGACTAAGATTGAACTTTTTGGAGACTAAGATTGAACTTTTTGGAGACCAAGATTGAACTTTTTGGACAGAGCTCCAGGCGCTTACCAAACACAGTATACACACCCAAACACACCCAAAACACACCATACCTAGTGTGAAGCATGGTGGGGGCAACATTATGTTGTGGGGATGTTTCTCTTCAGTGGGGACTGGGCAATTGGTCAGGATAGGAGGGAAAATGGATGCTAGCAAGTACACCCAAATGATTGAGGAAAACCTGCGTCCCTCTGCTAGACAGCTGAATATGGGCAGGTCATTCGCCTTCCAACACGGCAATGATCCTAAACATACTGCCAAAAGAACAAAGTAGTGGCTTAAGGATAGGATGGTGACTAGCCTTGAGTGGCAAAGTCAGAGCCTTGACTTAAATCCTATAGAAATCTGTGGATTGACTTGAAGAGAGCAGTCCATCGCCGTTCCCTACAGAATTTGACTGAATTTTAACAATTCTGCACGGAAGATTGGGCAAATATTCCCCAATCTAGGTGTGCAAAGCTATATTAGACATATCCAAACAGATTGAGGGCTGTAATGAAGGCAAAAGGAAGCTATACAAAGTATTAAGTCAGGGGTATGATGACTTTTCCAACCCTGTTATTCTAGTTTTTAATTTTTTATTAATGTTCAGAACTGTTGACTTTCTTTTCATTATTTTGATGTTGTGCAGCTACATTTGTGAATAAAACTGAAAAAGATTGTTTTTAAAATGGGTTTTGATTTCAGGCTGTAAGACAAAAAAAGTAACTATTTTCAGAAGGGTATGATGACTTTCTATAGGCACTGTATCTTTTCCATAGACTGCCATGCTTTGAGGTTGCAAATGTGCTCCCATTTAACACAACGTGACTCCTATGTGAAATATCACATATGTTTGGCTCAAAATGTTATTGCTACATTGATGCTGGGAAAATAACTGCCTGGTTGAATGGATGTAATACGGCATTTAAAACAACCTGGCTCTGCTCACTCTGTGCGTCTGACTTAGGTCTGGCCACACTTTGCATCCTGTGATCATGCACTTCTGTTATTGAAGGGAGATTCTGTTATAAAAGTTGAGCCCTATATGTTAATGGTGTACAACTATCGGCCAAATTCTTATTTTTTCCATAACAAAATTTACAACATATTCTGCTTTCCATTACATTAATCAATTGTTTCTGAAAATGAATATAAAAATTAAAATATGTCTAATTTTTTTTTCTCCATAGAGGCATATGTAATTTTGTGTCATACTTGTAATGCTGTATAGATTTTGCTGTGAAGAAAGAAATGGTGGTTAGTTATTCTTGAATGCGAAGTCAGAAATGTACGACGTATATATCCTTTTTCTTTTTTATCATTATCCACTCAATATATATGTAGGAGTAGTTGAAATGAATCCCAGAATGAGACCAGATCTTGGCAGAGATGGGTCGAACTGAATGGAAAGAAAAATGTTTGAACCAAAATCAGTAGATGTAAATGGTAGACCTAATAATAATAATAATAATAATAATAATAATAATACAATGTCCATAGGGCCTTGACCTCACTGAAAACGGTTTGTTAAAGGGATATTCCGCCATTTTTGGAAATACGCTCATTTTCCACCCCCCCCTCGAGCAAAACAATCGATATTTACCTTGTTCCCGTTCATCCAGCCATTCTGTGAGTCTGGCGATACAACTTTTAGCTTCAGCCTAGCATAGATCATTGAATTGGATTAGACCATTAGCTTCTCGCCTGCTAGCTTCATGTTTAAAAGTGACTAATATTTCTGGTAATTTTCCCATTTAAAACGTGTGTCCTCTCAAGTTAGAAAGTGCAATAAGACCAACTGAAAATGAACCCTGCCGTTTTTCTAGGCTAATTTGACATGGAACTACATTCTCATCTGGCGTAATAATCAAGGCAACTTGCAGCTACTGGCACTACTACTGCTTGATGTCTATGGGGACTATTTTCAGATGCTGCGTACGATATCACTGCGCCTATGGTACGTTTGCAAGTTGCCTTGATTATTACGCCAGATGGGAGTGTAGTTCCATGTCAAATCAGCCTAGAAAAACGCCAGGTTTCATTTTCAGTTGGTCTTATTGCACTTTCTAACTTGAGAGGACACACGTTTTAAATGGGAAAATTATCAGAAATCTTGGTCACTTTTAAACATGAAGCTAGCAGGCGAGAAGCTAATGGTCTAATCCGATTCAGTGATCTATGCTAGGCTGAAGCTAAAAGTTGTATCGCCAGACTCACAGAATGGCTGGATGAACGGGAACAAGGTAAATATCGATTGTTTTGCTCGAGGGGAGGTGGAAAATGAGCGTATTTCCAAAAATGGCGGAATATCCCTTTAAGATGTGATGTGTTAATGTGGTTGTTCTGCTTGCAGATAAAGGGCATGCACGAGCGTCTGGAGAGCTGGTGTGGAGACGTGAAGAACATGGCGGTGTTGGTGGAGCATCAGGCTCACGACATTCTCACATAGAGATCCGTCACTACAAACATGGGTTGACATTCCTTGCACTTGTATTACATGTGTTACAACAGTGTGCAGGAGGAAATGGCATTCATTCCAGATTAATACATTGCCAGTTCTTGCTCTTGTCTGTGAACGGTCCATTTAACATGTTTGTGCATGCAGTGTTCAATGTTGCCAATGACTTGAAAGATGAAACCTAAAACCTCAAATAAAAGTTACGTGAACTAGATTTCCTCTTGATTCTTTTATTAATTTCCTTCACTATAGCTAATGCTGCCAAAGAACCTTGGCAGTATATGTTAAGATGGAACACCATTTAATGTAGTACACTGTTCTATAAAAATCTGATAACTTTTTCTTTACTTAATGTAATTGAGCATGTCCGTGGCCAGTACCAGCTGAGTCGTGCTTTGATGTAGACCTCTACACAAAATAGATGCTACCATTTTTCATCTCTTGTCTACACTTAAGGCATTTTTTTTAATATATATACCGTATTTAAATTAAGATGAATTGATGCAGTTGAATGCATTGAAAGACCATACATTACTTTTGCACATCAAAGGTTTCAAAATATTTGTTGTACAAAATGTCAGACCATGGGAATAAGGTTTATGATTACTACTTATTTAGATTTTAGATCTTGTTGAGATTTTTAAAATAAGGTGAAATGATAAAAAAAAAAACGTCCTGAAGTAGAATGACATCACAAACTATAATTTGTGGTTAATATCAAAAACAAATACAGAAGCAAAAATATACTGATTTATGGAAAACATCACAAGGCTATTTTCCCTTGATGTGTTCCAAATACAAAGGAAAAGCTATAAACAAATTGCAATATTCTAAATACAAAAAACAATCACCAATGAAAAAAGCAATGCATCCCCAAAGTGAGCTTAGAATGGCTGATTTAATGCATCAAATAAACAAAAGAATCCTGATACCTGCCCTCGTATTTTTGCAATCTCTCTTTTCTTTTTAAACCAGAGAGGATGGAGAGAAATTAGGCTACGTAATTAGGAAAAGCAGCATATACCCACAGGGACGCAGTGGAGCTCAAATGCAAACTGTGCTTCCAGTGGTTCAGTTTCTATCTCTTTAAGAGGCAGAGAGGGAGAGGGAGCATGTGTGGGGGAGGGGTATTGGCTGGGGTGGAACAGTCCTGTGTTGAGCAGAATCTAGACACTGAGCATCATATGGCTAGGATGGATATGGGTTAAATACAAAGATTGGGATATACAAAACCCTACAGGGGAAGATACAAAAGGCTGAAGAGAGGAATATTGGTGATATTTGTGACTCCGGCACAGCATCTTCTAAGGGAAAAGGCTTCACCTCCAGATCGCAGCAGGGGCTTGGAGAGGAAGGAGAGAGGAAGGCAGAAAAAAAAGCAAAGCAATGGAAGGAACACTGCTCCAGACCTGGATGTAAAGGTTTGTACACAGAGCTGGCCTCCGATCCTATTTTTCACTGCATGCTACATATTCATAACAAATATACCTCTATTGATATTTTTTTTTTTAAATGCCTGGTGTGGTGCAATTCTTTCCCCTGTATCTCTCCATTTTTGTGTGCCGGTGCGGCACGCCGAGGGGGGCGATGTAATGTCTGATTGAGCATATCAGTGCTGCTGTGTGGATCTCAGGCTGTGGAAAAAAACAGGCCTTGTTTGCCTACAGATCTCCACAACGCGTGTAAGCGAGAGAGCAACGGAGAAGAGCAAGCGAGAGAGAGAACGAGAACGAGAGCAAGGGAGACGGGAGCGGAGCCGAGGGACTGTGGAGTGGAGAGGGATCGAGAAGCTCACGATCAGCATGCCCACGGGTGGAGGGGCCCAATGACGGAAGCAGCGCCGCTGTTACAGTAGGCCCTACCTCTCTTTCAGGGAGCCAGGAGGAGACGACAATAACGAACATGCTCTGAGAAGTTTTCTACATCAGCTTTTATCTGAGACAGCTCTTTCCTAATTTCTTATTTTTTTCTTTTTGTATTTTTATTGTTTTTTTTTGGTTTGTTTGTTTTTAAAGCTACGCCTTTCCCCAAAAAAGGAGCAAAAAAATTAATCTCACCTCGACCACATTATCCCCACGCCTACCTTCTATTGATTAGTACCTGTTTTCCTTGACATTCTGAGGATTTGCCAAAACCTGTTTCATGCATGTCCACTGGAGGCAGGTTTGACTTTGATGATGGGGGGTCGTACTGTGGAGGGTGGGAACAGGGTAAAGCCCACGGGCGGGGGGTCTGCACGGGGCCGCAGGGCCAGGGGGAGTATGCCGGGGCCTGGAGCCATGGCTTCGAGGTCCTGGGGGTGTACACCTGGCCCAGCGGGAACAGTTACCAAGGCACCTGGGCGCAAGGCAAGCGTCACGGCATCGGCGTGGAGAGCAAAGGCAGGTGGGACTACAGGGGCGAGTGGACTCAAGGATTTAAAGGCCGCTACGGGCAGCTGGAGAGCACAAGCAGCGGAGCTAAGTATGAGGGGACCTGGAGCAATGGTTTACAAGATGGATATGGCACTGAGACATACTCTGATGGAGGTGAGTATGAACCCCTTAGTAAACACCCTTTCTGCTCATTTCTGCTTGTTCAGACTCTGTCTTTTAGTAGCATCTATCATCTTGTATTGCTAAAGAGTAGGGAGACACATATATGGAGCAAGTTTAGCACTGAAACACCCCATAACCTTAAGGCATGCCAATGTGTGAATCATTGTGAGGCAAGCATCTCTGGTTCACTGTTGGGGTCACTGTAGGCTAAGATACAACAGGAATTACACTCATCGGGAACTGCTTTTTGCAATTATATAAGACTGCAGTCTGTTCATGAATAAGCCTACTATAGGTATACCTTTAGGCAGCAAAAGGCTTTCTACATGTATGGCCTTATATAATGACTAACGGTACTGCATGCAGGGAGACAGTGATAAGATGCCTGTCCAACTTGGACTAAAATGGATCTCACCCTTCCACCATATCAGCTTACTCGGCTTCTCTGCATTGGTCTGAAGACGCCTCTGTACAGTAAATTGCCATGGAAACGTAGAGACAGCAGGCAGGTCATCGTGTCACCAGAGAATGCTGTTCTGAGCTCTGATTGGTCGTCTGGCAATATTCGTGTCTTTTGCTGACTTAGGTGCTGCCATAGTTGTTTGATAATTATTGTCGGAGAGGTGGGTTTTTTGCATTAACCGGTGAAGAGAAGCGCCGGCCGTAGCCTGTGTCGAAAACAAGTCCTCGTTTCGTTGCCGTGCTGATTCATAACCCCCTTAAACGCAACTCGATTTGGGAGGAAACGCCTGATTCTTAGCTGCAAAACACTGATTTTGCGCACGGCAAAGAACGCTACAAAAAAACGTTCTACTCCACGGGCGGCCCATATGTTTGGCTAATTGGGAGACTTGCACTCATTTCGATTATTTATTTCGGATGCCCTATTCATCACTGCGCTAATCGATTTGTAGGTCTACAACACATCGGCGCTTCCCATGGTGATTCCACGTGCCTCCCTCAATTTCAGGACCTAGGACAGTTCATGGGTCAATTTGATAATTAGATGCCGGAACTGTTCAATAGGCTTCGGCGGCGTGTGTGGAATGCTGCTAAAATACGTAGAAAGCCAGTGATAAGAATCAATGCCAGAATATAACGCTTTTACTATATTATTTCATGTGTAAATAAGAAATGTAGCCTATTTAGTATATTTCATTCTTAGTTGAAAAAAAAAAAAAAAACTTTCCATGGCCACAGCTTGGAAAACTTAAGAATTTTTCAAATTGGACCCTATTTTATACCAATTTGGGTCGAAATATTTTACTAGGGACAGAAGGATCGAATTGAGCAATGCCCTTCAGTAACAACTTGCAACCTTAAAACGGCTATACAATTTAGGCTAGTCCTATGGGGCAAAGTGCAGGTTAAATTATACAGCTTGTTTTTACCACTTGCAATTACATGCATCATACACATGTGTGTTATTAGTGTCTAAGAATGTGGAATGGAACCCTACAGAGAAAGACCTCTGTCTGTGTTAAGCTCATTATTGTAAAAACAGAAAAAACAAGGGCCCAGAATCCAAAAACACAACCAATGCCTGAAACGTCTGCAATTACAGTCTCCAATAACTGTATGCTTGTTGAATCTAGTATGCTTTTGAGATTTCTTTTTCTGTTTAACAACAGTTTTTTTTCTCTCTCTCGAAAACTATTTTCCTTCCTAGGAACGTACCAAGGCCAGTGGCTGGGGGGGATGCGTCACGGATACGGAGTTCGACAAAGTGTGCCTTACGGCATGGCGGCTGTCATTCTCTCCCCTCTGCGCACCTCCATAAACTCCCTGCGCTCGGAGCACAGCGAGGGGCCGTCGCTGGAGGACGGCAGCGCCGGCGGGGTGGGTGGGACGGCGGGGAGCCCCGTCGGGCGCGGCGGCTTCGTGCTGTCGGCGCACGGCGACGCCGACCGGCAGCGGAAACGGAAGGGCCGCTTCCGGCAGTCCATCCTCAGCGGCCTGAAGCTGCGGCGGTCGGAGTCCAAGAGCTCCCTGGCCAGCCAGCTGAGCAAGCAGAGCTCCTTCTGCAGCGAGGCCGGCATGAGCACCGTCAGCTCGGCCGCCTCCGACATCAACTCCAACGTCAGCCTGGGCGAGGTCGAGCTGGGCAACAGCGTGGACGCCACGGTGACCGAGACCTACGCCGGCGAGTGGAGGAACGACTGGCGGACAGGCTGGGGGGTGTGCCGGCGCTCCGACGGCCTGCGGTACGAGGGGGAGTGGCTGGCCAACAAACGTCACGGCTACGGCTGCACCACCTTCCCCGACGGCACCAAGGAGGAGGGCAAGTACAAGCAGAACGCACTGGTAAGTGGCAAGAGGAAGAACCTCATCCCGCTGCGCGCCAGCAAGATCCGGGAGAAGGTGGACCGTGCTGTGGAGGCTGCGGAGAAGGCTGCAGACACCGCCAAGCAGAAGGCCGAAATAGCACTGTCCAGGTACGGGCTGAATGGGCAGAATGGGCAAAATAGGCCTCACTAACTTGTGAGACTATATACAGTGTGTTATGATACGAGTAACGCTCAAGCAAGTTTCGATATTCACATATTGTTATTTCTGTGCACACACACACACACACACACACAATAATAATAACTCCCTAGTTGATTTTTAGATTCTAACCACATGTACAAAGCACTTAAACAAATGTTGATTGTTTTGTCTTTTCAGAATGAGCCATGCCAGAGGGAAAGCAGAGGCTGCCGAGGGTGTTGCACAGAGAGCCCTGGAGGAATGCCGTCTAGCCAGGGTCATTGCCAAAGAACTCTCCCCCTCCTTCAATCACTATGGGAATGGTCAGTCCATATTCGGGTGTATCACAAAAAGGCAGAAATTTGGCAAATTACAAAGTGGCCATGTTAATGCATGTCATGTAGATGGTTATAATTGAATGTGTGATTTACAATTGATTAAATGCATCCACAGAATGCCAGTGATATCATGTGTACAAAGCTCTGGTTTGAGGGGCTGCGTAGCTCCTTCCTCTCCGTAACGTCAGCCCGTTCAGCTCTCTCTTGAGTGTAGGAGTAATGCTTAATTGGCTCATAAGTCTCCATTGTCATCCATAAGCTGTTATCTCATCCCGGCAGTATTGTAGCTTTCTGACCTAACATCCCTCCTTCTCATTTTTTTGTCGCCTCTTGTCTGTACGCAGGGCTGGAGTGCAAGCGGCCCAAGCGGCAGGAGAGGAAGGAGAAGGACGTGGAGGTCATGTCCACCGGCACGGACAGCCCGGAGCTCTGCACGCCGGACACCACGCCGCCGGCCCTGACGCCGGACCGGAGTCCCGTGATGAGCAGCCCGTCGTCGCCGCCCTGCAGCCCGCCGTCGCACCGCGCCCGCAACGCCTGCTTCATGCGCCAGAGCGCCGTGGACGAGCAAGGGGGGGCCGAGATCCAGGTCCTGGTGGAAGGGAGGGGGGGCGTGGATCACCTGAGGGGCGGCGGCGGCGGAGGAGGAGGAGGCAACGGCTGGTCGGCCGACGTGTACCCCACCCGGAGAGGGAGCAAGGGGGAGAGCAGTCGCTCGACCACGCCGTCGCTGCTGGAGGAGGCCGAGCTGGGCCACATGAACGGCCACGAGCAGACCAACGCCAACCACAAGTCGCGGGAGAACGTCTCCTTCAATCACAAGCCCATCGAGCACTCGCCCTCCGAGAAGTTGTGGGAACACAAGCCCTCCAACCAGAAGCCCTGGAAGCATGCACCGTCGAACCACCGCTCCAGGCAGTACTCGGCGCCCAACCATCGGGAGTGGGAAAACTCCTCTTCCAACCACAAGTCCTGTGAGCGTGACTCTTCCAAACCACAGGTGCACATCTATTCCAATCACAAGGCTTTGGGGCACAGTCTGCCCAATCACAAGAACCACGAGCACGCCTCTTCCAATCACAAGCCAAAGGAGTACATATCCACACAACACAAGCCAAAAGATCACATCCCTTCCAATTACAACCCTCGAGAGCAGCAGCATGCACCCTCCTCCTATCGCAAACCCCATGACCACGTCTACTCCAATCACAAACCGAGCCAGCCGACGTCCAATCACGTCGTGGGCAAACCCGCCTTGTCTGACTTCAAGCCCATCGAGCCGGATAGGGACTGCTCCCCCGTGGGCTGGGCCGCCGAGAACACCGCCACCCAGTGGAGCCCCTCCCGCTCCCACCTGCTGGTGCAAGACGAAGAGAGGGCGGATGACTACAGGGTGGAGATGAGGCTCCAGCCCCAAGAGTCCTTCCCCCAGCAACACGTGGGCTCAGGCAACGAGTGTGCGGGCCTCAAAGGGCACAACTCACAGAGACTGAGGCTGAGGAACCACGAAAGCAAAGACTGGGGTCTCTCGGCCAGAGAAGGGTCCATGGACTCGGTACAAATGCTGGACAGCCTGAATGTAGGGGTGGACCTGGAGGAGTGGCCGCTGCACAGGGACCTCACCCTCTCCCCGCCCCTCACATCATCCCCCATCACACTGGAACACGAGGGGGAGCATCTAAACCTGATCAAATCAAACTCAGTAAGCAGTCCTTTCACTCAGTACATGCCATTTTTGTATGCATTATTTTAATCCATAGTCCTGTTAGCAAGCCCTATATGTGTCCATTTTTTGTATTTTTTTAATCCATAGTCCTGTTACAAGACCTATAATCTGTCAACTTGCAATGCTACTAATAGACGGAAATACAGTTACTTAATGAACAACTTCATTTCTGTTAACTGTTGGTTTGGACTTCATGAGTAACTGACTAAATGCTCTCTTTTCTGTCTGCAGGGTTCCAGCTCCATTCTAGTGGTCATGGTGATTTTACTCAACATCGGGGTCGCCATTTTATTCATCCATTTCTTCATTTAACATCATGTATGGCCTGCATTAATGATATAAGCATTGCCATCATAAATTGCACATTATTTTAGTTTAAGTCCACTTTTTGGACAAAATTCATATTGGCTAAGTGCTACATCCTCACCGATGTATTTAAGTATTTCTGTCACCGTTCCATTAGTTTTAGTATTCTAACTTTGTTTTCCTCTCAGCTCAATATAAAGGCCCATGTAAGGTATTGTTTAAGCTTTGCGATAACTACAGACATTTAGTTTTTAAAATATTAGACCTATACCTTATTCATTTGAACTTTTAACTCTCTTAATGAAATGTTTTATTTATTTTTATTTATTTATTTATTTAAATTCTTTATCAATTTTGAGAGGAGATTCAGGCCTGCTGAGCAGCAAGATAGAATAGTATAGTCAGATGGTCCCTTGTACAAAGACGTTGTAGCGCATGTAAGCTGGTCATGGGCAAATAGCACAGGATTTTGTTTAGCCAGGCCAAGACTACATGAACCCATAGCTTCCCCATATCTCCACACACCACATGCAAAACAACACCACCAATTTATTAAGTGTAAGAAGTATGATCTACTGTATCTGAAAGGGCTTCATCGTCATACTCTGCATTGCTAAGGGAAAAAAAATGTATAGATGTATGTTGTATTTGGGTGAGTGCACATCCATTATGTTCACACACCCAACACAATCCCCGGGTCATCATCGATATTATGATGTGTCAGCACAAGCTCATCAAAACATTTTGTTGTACTCACTTCACAGCTAACACTGGCGCACCGTGGACACTATATCTTCCTGCCCCAACACACCCCTACCCACATCCACACACTGGATATCCAGTCTCCCTGAAAACACACTTCACCACCTCACCATCCTACATCTCTCATACACACAACGGAACATTGCTGGTGGAGTATTCTGGCTCACGCTCTGTAAAGTTTGAGACTGTTATCTTATGACCACTGCTTTAAAAAAAATATATTATATATTACTCAACAGTTAGCATCTTTTAACAGTTTGCAAGACATCTTTGAAAATGCTGAGTGCCTTTTTTACTTGAAAAATCATCCCAGCAAGCAGGCTTTGTTTAGGTGGCATTCTGAGGTCATAGGCTGGGGCATGGAACGATCTGTCTCTATCCCAATACATATTTGAACTGATAAAACTAGAAAAAGCTGTTTACTTTAGAGTTGGCTTATTAAATCTGATGAGCCTGAGGAGATTTTTACAGCATGTTTGTTAAGCCTGTTTTCTTCTGGTGTTACTCTGTGTGAATTTCTGCCTGTCTCTCTATCCAGCAACATAGGCGACAATAGGGACAACAGTGTAAAAATGCCAGCTTACGTTTCTCAGTGGAACCTGACTGAAATTATCTGAGTTACTGAATGATAAAACTGCTACTGTATATTTTATACTACTCACCCAGTGACATCATCATGTTGTGAAATCATTGCATGCCAAAGCATGCCTTTTCTTACTCAATGATTTATGAGGTTGTTTCCAAGTTATGTGGAAAATTAATAAATATGTTTGAAGTTAATGTGTGTCTCATTTGTCACATGACCTGTGCTGACACTTAATGCATCCAGTCTCGGTCAGGTAGTCTACTGAACGGTTTACCACATCAATAGCCCTCAGTTGTGTCAGCTCTGTTGGCGACATTAATATTATTTATCTTAACTGATATGACAATAGTCTAGTGTTCTCTGTCTTGGTTGCCAATGCAATGGAATTTGGCGGCAAAACAACCTGCATATCAGCCAAGTGCGTTTGGGGAACAAATCTTGAATAATTATTTGGGATAATTAGGCTACCTGATACTGTAAGACAGTGGTTGATAATAACGAGACGTATCCCTATACTTCCATCGACCATTTTTGCACAAAAACCTCAAGGAGCAGCCTAAATTGGATGTTTTGGAAACAGACATGGCTAACGGGTGCATTTAATATGACAGAATACTGTAAATCCCCAAAATACAGTTTTATTACTTCATCTATACGAGTGATCTATTGTAGTTCTGTAATTTTAATATCTCAAGAATGTGTTAACTGGCACTGTTCTGTTTCCGGTGAGTGCATTCACAATGGACTCTCGTCTCGTCGTCTGCAAACTTGCACAATATTCTCCTCAGTATTCCCGTCTTTGAAGGTACAGTAATTTATGGACAGCCATTTCAGTAGAAATGCATGGCGATATAACGTTGCGATATGAGGATAGGATTCTAAAATGCAATGCATTATTTTTTTGAGATTCTGAATACAGGGTGGCCGTGTTCGGGGGCAGGTCCACGGATTCGGATCACCATCAGGGCCGCAAGCCCTCGGAGAAATAGTATTTGCCCACTTACATCCTATTTCACCGAATTGCCATGGTTCATCGAACGGCGAGATAGAGGTAGGCAATCGTAACAATAACTATTTATTTAAACCACCTAGACATTCCTGCAACAGACGAAACAATGTATCTAGCTTGCTGTGCAGCGAATGAAAAAATGACGTATATGGATGTTTTTTTGGCTATACAGTGCAGTTGTGTCCATAGTTCGGCTCATCAGTTTGCTTTCGAGAAACCAGTCTTTATACTTGAAGGCTAATTGGTCAAGCTTCAATAACCTGGTCACATAATAACATCAAAAACAGACAAGCGTCTCGTATTTGAATGAAATTTTGCAGTTTCGCCAGCACCCTGGGTTCGTCTCGACATTGGTTAACATTAGCACACCGACGTTATGATTTGTTTCTTCATGAAACGTATTCGAGCGAATGCATGGCGAAAAGGTGACACTATTGTTTGTCTCAAGATGAAAATATGCCACTGCTATGAAGGCTTGCCGCTTTTAGAACCAGGTAGGCTAGTTCGACTGTGTGGCAAGAACAGCTGCTAAATTGTTGCCATGCCGCTCAAAAATAAAAATTGGCTGTTAATTAGTCCAGTGATTTAATTATTCATGAAGATTTGGACATGCCGTCTGTAGTGAAACTTGGTTGTATGGACATGTGCAATTTCTGTAATTCAAACGGGTGCATTTAGCACCTCATTGCCAAGTTGAATATTAATCAATTACTTAGTTTTTTTTAAATAAACAAGACATTTTGTTATACATTAGACATCCTGTTTTAGTAGCCTATACCTTTCCTTTTCCTCACAGGGGTTTTGCCTGTAAAGAAGGACACAACCTGCACTAGTGGAACATCTTGTTCCTAACATTAATTACACATGGTGTTGGTGTACCAAAAATAAAACAGGTGGCTCTGACACCACAGTGCACTTGGACAGTCATACTTTAGGTTGCTCTGCGGGTGGCCTGGTCCTCACTCTCCCCCATCAGGGACAACTTTCATGATCCACGGTCCACCTCTCTCATCTTCAAAACTGAATCCATACGTGCGCAGCGGCAGGATGACGGAGGCCTGGCAGCAGCACGCTGTAGTGCCTCCCCCAGTGGTGCACACTCTCCCCCACGGGGCAGAGAACCCACTGGGGAGTGCCGTCTACGGGATAGTCCTGCAACCAGATCCTACCCTGGCACCGCCTCCGCACAGCCAACACGCCCAGCCACACCCGGTGGCAGCCCAGCAGCCCTCCCTGCAGGTGGGCAGCGAGGGCAGCCACAAGTGTGGCGCCTGCGGGCACGACATCTCACACCTGGCCAACCCGCACGAGCACCAGTGCATGGTGAACCAGGATCGCTCCTTCCAGTGCACCCAGTGCATGAAGATCTTCCAGCAAGCGACCGATCTCCTGGAGCACCAGTGTATTCAGGTGGAGCAGAAGCCGTTTGTGTGTGGCGTGTGCAAGATGGGGTTCTCGCTGCTCACCTCGCTGGCGCAGCACCACACGGAACACACCGGAAGCAACCCCATGAAGTGCTCCATCTGCGAGAAGACGTACCGCCCGGGCTCCTCGGGGAACCCCGGCTCCTCATCCTCCGCCAACACCGGCGAGGGATCGTCCACCTCCACGTACGACGGCTCCGCTCCTCACCGACCGTACAAGTGCTCCGTGTGCCACAAGAGCTTCCGTCACCTGTCTGAACTTTCGCGCCACGAGCGTGTGCACACGGGCGAGAAGCCCTTCAAGTGTACCGTTTGCGACAAGAGCTTCAGCCAGGCCTCCCACCTGCAGCACCACCAGCGCACGCACAGCTCCGAGCGCCCCTACAAGTGTGCCGTGTGCGAGAAGACCTTCAAGCACCGCTCGCACCTGGTGCGTCACATGTACTCCCACTCCGGAGAGCACCTGTTCAAGTGCAACCTGTGCGAGATGCACTTCAAGGAGTCGTCCGAGCTGCTGCACCACCAGTGCCAGCCTGCCGGCGACCGCCCGTTCCGCTGCAGCTCGTGCGACAAGGGCTTCAAGCGCCAGTCCGACCTGCGCCAGCACGAGCGCACCCACTCGGAGGACCGCCCGTTCCAGTGCGAGGAGTGTCAGATGAGCTTCAAGCAGCAGTACGCCCTGGTCCGCCACCGCCGCACGCACAAGAACCCCGCCGACCGGCCGTTCAAGTGCAACCTCTGCGACAAGGGCTTCCTGCAGCCCTCCCACCTGCTCTACCACCAGCACGTGCACGGCATCGAGAGCCTGTTCAAGTGCGCCGCCTGTCAGAAGGGCTTCAGCCAGTCGGGCGAGTTGCTGAAGCACAAGTGCGGCGCGGCTGCCTCGTCGTCCGAGAAGCCCTACAAGTGCGACGTGTGCGGCAAAGGCTACAAGAAGTCCTCGACGCTGCAGCGCCACCAGAACAACGCGCACTGCACGGAGAAGCCCCTGAAGTGCTCGCTGTGCGATCGCCGCTTCGTGTCGTCCTCGGAGTTCGTGCAGCACCACTGCGACCCGGCCCGCGAGAAGCCGCTCAAGTGTTCCGATTGCGAAAAGCGCTTCAAATACTCCTCGGAGATGCAGCGTCACCGGCGCGTCCACACGGGCGAGAAGCCCTTCAAATGCCCAACCTGCGACAAGGGCTTCAAGCAGCGCGAGCACCTGGCCAAGCATGGCAGCGTCCACTCCAGAGAGGCCCAGTTCAAATGTGTGTGGTGTGGCGAGCGCTTTGGAGACCTGTGCGCACTCCAGGAGCACACTGTCCAGCACACTGCAGAAGGTGGAGGCTACCCTGTGGCCCCCTGCATACAGTAACGGCTGTATACACCAGTCTTAGAATAAATGAACCCATAAACTTACGTAGCACCTTTACTTCCTTGATATCTAGAATTACAGTGTTACACCGGCCATGTATTCACACACTGCCTCATTATACAATATTCTTGTTTTATGCACTTCTATCAGGCCAAGTTTTATGCCTGCCCCCTCCTTTTTGGTCGTTTCTTCACAAAGGAAATATCTTAAGCACAAACTGTAAGACTTTGGTGGAATTGCAGAAAATCATTTTTCATACTGTGCTGTCAGTGTGACAGCCATACTATCTGTAATCTCCTGTGACATGTGCAGTACTTCTTGGCCTCTTATCCAAATTCTGAAGGTTCAACGTATGGGCTACGGAATCTTCAAGTGCCATGAACACAGAATGAATAGAAAGCACTTGTGTATTTTATCGTATTCATCATATATTGTTGACTTATTTTTTACCTGTGAACAATGACATCAGTGTCCTTCATTGTGATACAAGTGAAGATACATTTATTTCATGTAACCTATCCAGTGCTATGATGCTATCCCCAAATCCAATGGATATCTTTGCACGAATGTACAATACATGTATGAAGAGGTGTCCTCACCTGATCATTGATAAAGATGGCATACTAGTCTAAAGGTAAAAGACATTCATCCAAAAATGCCTGTAAATTGTTCATGTTGCTTTAGGAAGTGCTTAAATGTATTCCATCACAAGTATTGTTAAATATGATACTTAGTACTGACTCAGCAGTTTGTTCCCTCAACAGTTTTTGCTGTTTCACTTATTGGACCACATATAGGTATGTTTGACACCTTGTACCTGTTGAATTTTGAGAAGGGATTATTTGTGGCAAATTTGAAGCCACTTGGACAAACCAACCAGGACAGAATAAAATAAGCACATCTGTTCTGCAATAGCTGGGTTCTTGTCAAAAAATGTCTGTAAATAGATGTGTTATAACAACTTTCACAGACAGTGGTAGAATTTGCATAGTATCTGTGTTATATCAGCTGTGAACTGTGCAAACTTAATTTCTGCTCTCTATGTTTGTTTTTTCTCTCATTTGAAAAAATGTTAAGCATGACTTTACGCTCTCTCTTTCTCTCAGCTCATCCTGGATCATCTCTGCTGCCCCTATAGTTTCTTCCTCCTACCAGTCTTTAAACGCAGGTCTACTTACAGCTTTAGACATGTTACTGAGTACCCTCTGTTCACGAGGCATCTTATAGAAAAAGCATACTTGAAGTGTGCAAGCATACAAGTGGGGCGTCTGCTCAAAGTTTTTTAAAGAAGAAAAAAAAACTTGTAACAGTGCTTATGTTTCTGTATTTCTTGTCTCTCTGCTCAGAAAAGATTGTGATTTTCTTTTGAGTATAATGACAATATTTGTGTTTCTGTCTAGTAACGTGTTTAAAAAAGGAGAAAAAATAGGTTTTTTTCATAAGCTGACTAAACATGTATAAATGATTGTGAGTAAAAGGAGCTTTGAGTTATTAGGGACTGAGCTTAAGCCAAAGGACTGTATGTGATCCGTTGCCACTCGAACACTAGTATTGGAATCTCTAGCATGGTCGTACTTGATTTCATAACATCGTGTTACAGCTTTTCTAACTTTCTCGAAAACTGTGTAGCCATGTAACGTGAGTGAAATGTATAAGTGATCTTCAATATACTGTATGTAACCATCATCAAGTACTTAGCACTTACAAATAAAAACATTTTTCATGTAAATATAAATTCTTCTTGTCTGTGCTTTAACATCAGTTTCATTCTATTAGTATAAGCAAAGATCCTTAAATGCTTTTTCAACCGTCTCTGGTATAAGGCTTATCTCATCAGAGCAGACTGTATTCAGAGCAAATAGTAGGCTGTTTGAACATAATATTATATATTTGAAGTATTTACTAAATAAGTGACTTTGTTTGTGGCTATTCTTGTCAGTGTGGGTGGAAATCAATTAAAAATCATTATGGGGTCTCACATGTTACCAGATCTCTGCTTACTTGACAAGCTGTTGTGACCTGCAGGTTTTGCATCTAGTCTCAGTCACCACCTGTAAGTCACATAGGCTACCTGTGTATGTTGTTGAATATTAGGCCTCATTTAAAAAATTCCAGTTTATTGTGGGCTAGATCGACCTCTTGCTGGATGATAACTGTAATATCTGCTCACTTCCAGTTGCCTTTTCTTAATTCGGAGATAATAAAACAAAATAAACAATTAGGGTTTCAACCTTTCTTTTACCGTCTGTTTTCAGCAGAAAATCTAACCTAATTCTTAAACGATCAGCTTGGCCTTACAATGAAGCATGCATAGGCCTAATGCATCGTAGTAGTTATTGATCCAGAATGACACACTAGTCACAGGAGCAATGATGCGATCAAGAGCTGTGATATGCTGATTTATCACGTGGAGAGACCAAATCAATGTATGTCTGTCCATTAACGAGGGCACATGCAAATTGAAGCCTAGTTGCATCCGGAGACTGTTCTGCAACGGAACCGAGTTGCATATGGTTGCAATCTGATTTGCCCATGAAATTAAATTGCTTCTAGACAAATAGTAGCTAACATTCACAACAATAGCAGACTGTCAGACTCAAACTTTTCTTAATCATTACAATACAACATTATTGCTGTATTACACAGCATATGTAGCCTGAAGCAGTTTTGCGAAGTGATAACATTGTGTAGCCCTGGTCACGGAATGTGGGTGTGTCAATGTGACAAGACTGGTTCTTAATAAAGTTCACATCGAGTTCATTTTCCGTTTGCAGAAGGCTACATATTACACGTTAAACATTTTGCAATAAACGCGATTTTTGGGCCATATTAATTCGTTGCGCACCATTAAAGTCAATTAATCAGCAAGTAGACCGACGGATTTCGCCGTTTTGAGACCCGGAACCAAAAATCTGTCGTTGATGACGCTGGCTGCTGGTTCCATGGACATATTGGTTCCAGTCTCTCACTGATTTAGTTAGCTGGCTAGCTAACGCTGTCCCCGCAAACACTCGTAGCACTGAAGAATGAACCGAAGGGGATTCCAATAAGGGGATCCCCACACCCCTTCATTTTAACGATACCAGGGGTTCCCCTGGCAGAGTTGAGCACGCCGTTAGGGAATTGGTGTTTTGGGCGTGAATCGGTGTATTTCGTGCGAAAGACTTTGTACGTAGCTAACATTACCTTAAACACAGGGCCAGTTAGCTAGCTAGCGTTAGCTTGTTATCGAAAAGCTATTCTACACTATTTTGTTTTAACGTTATTGTTCGTCTACGAATGGACGATCATGCCACAATGGACAATATGTGCGGTCAGTATTCTTTGTAATTAATGTTTATTCGATTTGCATTATATCGTGTTTTATTTAGTCTTTTTGGTGAGTTAGCGTGACAGCTTCGTTATAATTTAGTTGCAACGGGCCTTAACGTTACGACTCCTAGCTTAAGGTCCACTGTGCCCGCTAACCAGTCTCTTCCGTTTGCATTCCCCCACACTGGATCGCGGGTCGCTGACTAATGTAGTTAGCTAGCTAGTAAAGCTAGTATAGGTTATAAGTGGAAACCAGAAAACTCCGTTGCCCACACGTTGTGGCTATTCTCCAGTTATTTATTATTTTCAGAGGATACATAGTTTATCCGCGATTGAACCCCTGCTGCACAATATATTTTACTTCTACCTCATCATATTAACGTTATTTCTCTCTTACGCCGACGCGTCGTTTAAACTGGCTCTCCATATTCTGCCAAACAGCCTGTTCAGCAAGCTTGGACACTCGCTCATCGTTGTACTGACAATCCGCACTGCTAGCTCTAATGAGAGTTTGCGGTGGCCAGCACTGTTCAGCCACCAACCACGGACGAAATTTGTCGTGAGGAGAAACCCCTACTCTGAAGCAGCCAAGGTCCGGACGCCAGAGTGTAGGTGTTCTGCTTTTCGGGTTATAGATAAGAGTCTTGCGGTAGGGGGGTCTCGGACAGATCGATTGTTGAAGCCCGCCATGCCCGGTCCAGCGGCCGGTAGCAAAGCACGGGTGTATGCCGATGTCAACAAGCTGAAGAGCAAAGAGTACTGGGACTATGAAGCTCACGTCCCAAGCTGGAGGTAAGAATTCAGTCTTTTGATTTTGCCATCAGTGCTCTAGTGGCTTGTTGAAATCAGAATGTCAATCGGATTAGATGTGATTGACTGATAGGGACCATGGTCATTCATAATCATCCAGTGATGTGCGAAAATGCATCCTACATTCCCTCAATAGCTGGCTAAACAGTAAGCCTACAACATGGGCTACGGCTGCATACTGTCAGCAGTGAATACTGTAAGTGAAGCTTCCCCCACTCCCCTTCTCTTTCCGTCAATCACACAGCACCGAGTGGTCAGCAGAGGCTTTTTCCACAGCCACGCCTCAAATGATTACCACCCACCATCACATAACATCACGTTAATTAACAGTATGTCAGTTGCACCTTTGCCTCACGGGTTATTGCAAGCAAGGCGTGATTATATTCCCAAATCAGATTTATTATGACTGACAGTTATATTTTGGATTCTGTGCAATGCATTTCAGTTACTGATAAAATGATGTTTATGCGACCTATTCTAATAAGACAAACATCTTTCATGGACATCTCTCATATAGAAAGTTCTAGCAAAGTTTATTAATGCATAGATAAAATCAGGGGAGACACAGTTGTCAAAGGCATATCTTTCTATATATGTTTTGAACTTCAAAATGTGAGTTTATTGGTCAAAGCCATATGTTAAAGGAAACATGCCTATAATCTAATCTCATGGAACACCACAGGCTGCATCACTGGGATACTTCCAGATAATACATTCTCACTGAGCCTGAGCTTAGAGATAATAAAAAGCGGTCACAAGCTCAAAGATGTTGATGGTCAGACAGTGGAGTCTCTACGAGTGACAGTGGAGTCTCCTTGGTTAAATATGTGCAAGTAGGAAATGGTGCTGGAGGAAGTAAATAGACGTGGATCTTTTAGCTCTAACTGGATGAGCTGTTCTTGAAGTGTAGCTTGATTTGTTTTTCACAGCTAATGATATGGAATAGGTTTTGGCACCGCCTTAGTCTTGGACCGATATACCTCTTCTGATATTTAGGCTATTGGATGTGATTGAGGTGCCTTGTTTAATGTTTTTTTCCCCCCTCAGGGTGTTGCCTGGTGAGATGATGCTGTTGAAGTTAATATGATGTATTGTTTGTTCTTGTAACGTTCAGCAACCAGGATGACTATCAGCTTGTACGTAAACTGGGCAGAGGGAAGTACAGCGAAGTTTTTGAAGCCATCAACGTCAACAGCAATGAGAGGGTGGTTGTCAAAATCCTCAAGGTAAAGCCTAATGACTGTTTGCTGCAATCACTGCTTATTAACATGGGTGGCCATCTTCTTGACTGCTGAATTTACCTCAGTGTCTCCTGTGTCTAACCGACTATTTAAACACCCTCAGCCTGTGAAGAAGAAGAAGATCAAACGTGAGATCAAAATCCTAGAAAATCTGAAAGGAGGCACCAACATAATTCGTTTGGTGGACACAGTGAAGGATCCAGTGGTATGCCCTCTTAGCCATTGTCTGTCCTATGCTTCCCAGTTGAAATAAGAAGCAAGTGGTTATATTTCACTATGCATTGTAATTGGAGTCAGCTGTTCGTGCAATTCCATTCGTTTTAACCCATTTGAGGCCACCACTGAGACTGCAGAAAGAAAAGTTGCGATGTATGACAACCCTTGTAATCGTATGTCTTCTTCCTACAGTCGAGGACACCAGCACTTGTCTTTGAGTGCATCAATAACACAGATTTTAAGGTAAAGGCTTTTTTAATGGATGACTGAATATATCGAATTAATTCAGAAAAGTCAGTGTTCCTAATGGTTAATAATTGCCTTTTTGTCTTTGTAGGACCTGTATCAGAGGCTAACAGATTTTGATATACGTTTCTACCTGTATGAGCTGCTCAAGGTGATTAGACTCCAAGACTTTAAATGCTACACTTGTTTTTTCATCCAGTCCAGCACATTGTGAATGACGTGTGTGTGTGTGTGTGTGTGTGTGTGTGTGTGTGTGTGTGTGTGTGTGTGTGTGTGTGTGTGTGTGTGTGTGTGTGTGTGTGTGTGTGTGTGTGTGTGTGTGTGTGTGTGTGTGTGTGTGTGTGTGTGTGTGTGTGTGTGTTTCTGACAGGCTCTGGACTACTGTCACAGCATGGGGATCATGCATCGGGATGTCAAGCCACACAATGTGATGATAGACCACCAAATGAGAAAGGTGCCCACTAGTGTTATTTTCTAAAATCATCAGTGTGTCTGCTAACTCGTATAAGAGAATATTTCCTTTTCCACTGTGAAGAGACACCTTGGTATTGTAATTGTTACCATGTAGTATCAGATCTCTGTGTTGGGTATTTGATCTGCTTAAACAGAGTTTACTTACAAACAAACAAACAAACAAACAAACAGTAACTGTGCCACTGAAACAAGAAATGCCCTCACTCTTATGCTCATTCATTCTTGTGTTGTTGTATTTAGCATATGTATTCTATTTTATACTATTCATAACTATATTCATAACTATATAAACTATATTTTTCAACCTCGGAAAGCATAAAAAGGCCCTGACAGACCAGATGGTCAGGGCGCAACATTCACCGTGTTCCCTATTGCTATTGCTCTGGCTTAGTGTGGCAGTGCGTTCAGGGTGTCTTGCTGTCATCTTATTGAGCGTGTGTGTGTGTGTGTGTGTGTGTGTGTGTGTGTGTGTGTGTGTGTGTGTGTGTGTGTGTGTGTGTGTGTGTGTGTGTGTGTGTGTGTGTGTGTGTGTGTGTGTGTGTGTGTGTGTGTGTGTGTGTGTGTGTGTGTGTGTGTGTGTGTGTGTTGGCAACAGTTGCGTCTCATTGACTGGGGGCTGGCAGAGTTCTACCACCCTGCTCAGGAGTACAATGTCAGGGTGGCGTCCAGGTCGTACAAGGGACCAGAGTTGCTGGTGGACTATCAGGTGAAATAGCCTCTGTCTGTGTCTCTCTTCCAGCCAGTTGCTGATCCATTTAGATTCATGTAGTCTCTGTGTCCAGTTGATGATAATGCCTTAAGTGCATTATTTGTCCGACTGTGTTGTCTTACTCCAGTGTTGTCTGGCTCTCCCCTTTACAGATGTACGACTACAGTTTGGACATGTGGAGCCTGGGCTGCATGCTGGCCAGTATGATATTCCAGAAAGAGCCCTTTTTCCATGGACAAGATAACTATGACCAGGTATTTATCTTTGCTATCTCCGATGAGCTGAAGGGAGGCATTTAGCCTCCACACCCAGAGGCTGGTGTTATGTGAGGAATGTGTCATGTTTAGCTTGACTGGGCCATTGTTCTTGCAGCTTGTCCGTATAGCCAAGGTCCTGGGAACAGAGGAACTCTATGACTACCTGCAAAAGTACCACATTGAACTGGACACCCGTTTCAAGGATCTACTGGGCCAGTGAGTATCCATAGGGCTGACTTGTAGGGAAGTAAGAGGCTCGTGAGTTTACACTAAATTAATTCATTAGTGTAATCAGACGTGGATGTGGTTGAGTATTTTCCCCATGAGATGTTTTGGTTGGTGACAGCTCGCTGTTTTGGTGGCTCTTGTGCAGGCAGACACGCAAGCGCTGGGAGCAGTTTGTTCAGCCGGAGAACCAGCACCTGGTGAGCCCAGAGGCCCTAGACCTTTTGGACAAGCTTCTGCGCTATGACCATCAGCAGAGGCTGACCGCTGCCGAAGCCATGGAGCACCCTTACTTCTGTAAGATTCTGTCATCCTATCCAATTGTATCCCCCTGCCTGTCCTCTCTTCCCTGTCTGCATTTCTCATATAAGTGACCCTGTAAAGCGGAACCAGTCGTTTCGGTAAAATGTACTAAATGAAGTTATTGTGCTCCTGTGAACGGCCATAAACTAAGCTGTCCAACGATATGTATATCGAGGGTATTACACAAACTATCGCTAAGATAACCGCATCCAAAGTTGACATGGTTCTCCTGTCACGATATGCCAGAAGAGGAGAAATCACCTTTTTAAGCAGCGCGTGCACAACGGGAATGACCGCAAATGTGTTGAATCTTCGCCGGGTTTAACTGTCCAAACATATGTTTTTCCGTGAAATGCAGTTCAACTGTAGACTGTATACAGTCGAATTATGCAAAAACGTGGAATTCAACATTTTAACCCTGAAGTTTGTTATTGTTGATTTTCTCAAAATAACGTTGTGCGAAATTAATTGATTAATCCATCAATGGATGGATGGATGGGTTGACGATCTGTGTATTTACCACATTACCTCAGTGAAGTCCAGTGTAGTCCAGTGTGATCCTATGTGACCTCTGGTCTCTCCCAACAGATCCTGTGCTGAAGGGACAGTCTCTCTCCAACACAGACAGTACTCTTGCAATAAGCAGCTCCAACGCAACATGATGAGCAGGTATTACCATTTCTGTTGCTTCATAAGGTTTCTCTCTTGCTCTATTTTTCACTTTTTTTTGTGCATCAGTTTTCAATACTCACCAGATGGTTTGGCATATCTCTTCCTTTTCTCTTCCCAGGAAACACCCCAGTTTATTATGATTCTTTTTTCGTCTTTTTTTGTTTTTACCTCAACTCTTGAAGCTTTTTTGGTGGCAGAGTTCTCTGCCCCTCAGGAGGACAGTTTTACTGGAACAAAAAAAAACAAAAAACAAAAATGTCATCCAGCACACGGACATGTACAGAACGAACAAAGACACACAAACATACATGTGCATACACTGGCAAATCGTCTCTTCTGCACACACACACACACACCCCTACACATACACATACACATACACACTCACTCTCTCACACACACACACACACACACACACACACACACACACACACACTGTTTACCCGCTGCTCTAGACCCCCAACAGGAACAGTACAACCTACAGTAGTTCCCCCTCCTTCTCCAACCACTCCTTTTATTTTTAGTTAGACAGAAAGAAGAAAAAAAAACGTTTTGTAAAAGAACACACTGAACCCCATCCCACCTGCGCTCCCCTCTTTTTGTTTCCCCCCTCCCCTCCCAGTTTTAAAATAAGCTTGGCAGACACCGGAGGAAAGAATGCCTGCTCTTTCCCCCCTTGCATTGGGTCTGCGTATCTCAAGAGGGATCGGTCCTAGCAGTGCCAATGGGGTTTTTGCTGGACGGGGTTCTCACCTGCTGATATGAGGTCAGAATCCGAAGCTGTAGTGTTGAGTGGCATGGAGAATTTTTTTTTTCTGCTATGGTTGGATTGAGAATTACTATCAATGAGAATAAATACATTTTATTTTATTTGTTGTATGTATGTCCTCATTACATTACTATAGTGCAGGGATGCCATTATTTATACAGCAACAGAAGCCTCCAAAATGACATTGCATATATATGATGTTTAAGAAGTATATTAAAGTGCATTATGTAATGTTTGTCACACTATTGATGAAATGTCTATAACAATGTATTTATATGGTAATCATGGTACCAGGGGTAAGAAACCTTGTAAAACCTTGTTTTTGGCTCCAAAAACATGTTTACCTTGCAGTGGTTTCATTTTGTCTCGCAAGTGTGCATTAACAATTTCTACCTTTGCCTAGAAGTCTGAGAATGTGACCTATCTCTTTTTAGTGTCAAATATCTCGTTTTTTCTGTATTGTTAAAACGTGCTAGCTTAACAAAAGCAAAATACTGCAAGGTAAACATGCACATTCTCTTCTTTTTTTATTGACTTGCTGTTTCGGATTGGTTTGGTATCCAATGGGAGTGTTGCAGCAAACCTAAACAAGTTGCATTCATTTTAGTTCGTCGGTCTAGTAATTGAAAATGTGCTCTAATAAAATCTGGGAAAAAAAGTTGTTCAATACCAAATACATGTGTAATGAGAGTCTGGTGAAATGACAGAACATACCATGAACAGTTTCAGTGAATTCCAGAGATTCCATTGTGTTTACGTGTGACAGCTGAAATCTACTGGGTCTCAAAAGAAAACAAATCTAGTGTATGAGAGTGTACTCTTGACATCTTTGAATGAGGAGCCTCTGTGCTGGTGGTGACAAATTGGGTGTAGTCTTTTAATAAATACACTGGGATTTCCAGCTTAATCACATCAAACACAAAATGTGCAATATTCGTGCAGTGTGTAACATGACAGTACAGAGAAGTGTTTACAAGTCTGAGTGCACTAAAACAAATGTAGCCACTACATAATAAGCCCTGCGCCTTCCTAAGGCACATGACACGATATTTCGCTCTCTACCCCTGAGCCCAGTACGTTTCAATTTACAAACAGGTACTACAAAAAACAAATAAGCTAAAACAAAATCACAGCCATGAGGGAGCTATGGAAAGCACTTGCTTTTTTATAGCTGTTTTGCACCTAGCTGCAGCAGTAACAGGCTTGCTTGGATGAGTCACAGTCAACCTACGTATATATGCCAATGTTAAAGTCCACCAAGGTTGCTCTTGAGAAGTAAACTGTCCCGTCTTTTTCTCTTTTTTTCTCGATTATCTTTCAGCATACTAGATAGGTGTGCACGGCACAGTCAGAATCAAGTAAAATCTAATGCCTTGAAAGAGGTCAGAACACTGTACTCAGTGTATAATACATATAAAAGGCTGCCGTGTACAGCTGCTGCTACAGTATACTGTAAATATCACGAGGAGACACAAGTCAATGGCACTTGTTGGTGTTTTGAGACAATCTTGATAACATCTGCCACGTCTTTTCTATGTGGCAAAATAAATTTAAATTTTAGTCGTGAAGAGTCATCCTTGGTGCCCTTTAGTTCTGTTCACAATACTAAGGCTTGAAACAATGTACTCCTTCAAAATGGAGATATAAAGCTAATACCCAGTAACATTCGTTTTCAAAGTACACACGGAAAATAAATATAAAATAAAATAAATAGTTGCATACATATGTAGAACATGAGTATCTTGAAATGTTGACAAAGCGGTAGCAATATCGTGACAGGCATTTCAGGAGATACATTAAATGGAGTGCCTTTGCGAGTACATGAAAAGGTGTAGAGCGAAGGGTGTGCTCAGTCACTTTTTTTTTTATCCAACTTGCTTTAGATATGCACAAGGTCCATCTGACAGATGAATAACTACTGATGTTAGTTCAACATTGGCATGCTTTCATACAACACTAGATGTACACTGACCCAAATACAAGGCCACCTGTTGATATGTGACTTAACGGTAGTGACATGATTCTAACTCCTTTTGAGTCTTGGGTCCCAAGAAATTCTCATTTAAAATCGAATTTAATACTTCATAGAGGAAATAACACTGCATTGTGATTGTGTTCTCTACACGTGGTCTTAAATTTACTCCATTATCACGTGTGCCATTTAGAGATATGGAATCACTTAGAAATGGACAATTATAAAAAAAACTGCTGATGGCTTTGCCCAGTAGGTTGTGCATTTGTTTTAAGTAAGGCTGATCATAGTTCCCTCATAATTATAGTAAATGGATTGGCTATGGAGTACTATCTCTGTAATATGATAATGATATGACCCTAAAGAGAGTTTAGGATTGTCATTGTAAGAAAAAGTTTCTGGACCCTTTGGACATACCAGGATTTCTTCCAAGATATGATCTCTTTCATTTAAAATGCAGTAATAAACAGTCTGATCAACAATAGGATAGGTAATTGTGAAGGTTTTTAGAAACTTTTTCTTGCAACAGTTCGTAAATGTTCGTAAACATGATAATATAGTGGTATATGATAATGCCATGTAAGTCTCTGTAAGTCAGAAACCAATAGGCTACTTCTAATGACATCTATGATATCATAGTATGTTTATAGTGAAGATGTAGATATTGGTTTAATGGCCCCCGTTCCAGGCATCCTGGTCCTCTGTAAAAACCTTGGCCCCTGTCATCACCAACAGTCCTTGGTTCTGAGGCCTTGGAAAAAGACCTAAGGTACGAGATTTTGGAGCTCTGCGTCATCCAGCTCATTGACTTCAACAATGTAGTCAAGGTGTTGAAGGTAACGCTCCTCATCCTGCATAAAGTGAGGAATTCTGGTCCTGTGGAGGACCGCCAGTGGCCGGAGCCTCTCCACGTCCTCATAAGATACCTGTGAAGACATTTTAAAAAGCATCAGCAACCAAATCAAGGCCAGCATAATGCCGTCAGAATACTTTAATTCAGAGAGCCTGACCTTGCCAAGAGAGGTCAACATCTTGAAGTCAATGTTTCTCCTATGTCGCAAAATCCTGAGGATTCCATCAAGATATACCTGATCCTTACTGAAGCAGCCTGTAGAAAACAAAAAAAACACATGATAAGACTTCAATTGACCTTTCATCTTGGTTCAGTACTTTTAAAAAGGCTCAGTTATTTTAAACAAGCTATGGCTTCAATTCCTGCACACACTAAATCGGTAAATTCATCACTAAACTCACATGTTGCTTATTTTGAAAATTAACTGGAGGCTAACCTAACATACGGCATGTTCACAGACCTGGTTTGGAGGTATCAGTTTGTCCCCTCTTGGCACGAAGGCAGTACTCCCAGCGCACTGCAGGGTTCTGGACGAAGCGGGCTATGTGGCTGAAGAGCTGACTGAAGCTCATGTTGGCGGCGTGGTGCACCGTGTAGTAGAGCAGAGCGGCACGCCACAGGTAGGGCTGTTTCCGTAGCAACACGCTGTGTAAACTGGCAAGGCCCTCCTCGGTGGGGTTGGCGGGCTTCAAGCCAAACTTCTTCCTGCCCACGGCACTATTCCAAGGCTGGAGATTGTTGTTCACACCTCGCAAGTAGTGAGTGCCTAACAAAGATAATCCGTATTGTACCAAGCATAAATAAGACCTAGAAGTGAACCCATCTTAACACCTCCAACAGACCATTAATACTCTGAGTGGCACAAAGACCCGGGGATATACACCACACTTTCACTAATTTACTGCAATAACTTTTCTGGAATTATAGGATGGCTTAAGCAGATTAAGGGGGATAAAGCTCAAACGTATCCCGCCTACTAGTAAGCATTCACAGGGACTGAGATCCATATTTAGGGGAAATTCACACTGGGTATTACTATGTAACAGTATAGAACTCCACTACCTTTCCTCCTTAACAAATCTGAGTAACTGCAAATGATGATACTTTTAAAATAAAACATGCCACCCTAACACAACTGTGAATTAGCATTTTTTTTCTGAAAAGATTTGTATGCCGCATATTTGTGACAGAACTGCCTTGCCAACATATTTCTTTCATTGCCTTAAGATAGGGTAAGTTCTATTACAATAGTAGCCTACATTAGACATGGTCTTCTTGCAATATTATCTGTGTGATATATACTGTATGTATTATACATTGCAAGAGAATAGGCTTTTCCGAAACTAGTCCCTCCCCACTCCTCCTATGTTACGGAGTGTACACGAGTTCCCTTGATTAGCGCATAGGCGTAGGGTATAATACCGCGCTCAGCTTTGGGACGAATTTCACTCTCCCTAGCTGAAACAGGTTGTGACGGAACCATGGCTTTGTTTACAGGGGTACACACAGTATGAAATGTCCTCAATGACGTGCCACATTAGCTGACACACACGAGAGGGTTTATAACACTCTACCACTTAACAGTAGTTGGTTTTGGGTGGCCCTTAATAAGCTACATCCTCCTCCTGAATGCATAACCGGACGGAGTGAAAGTGGCTAGAGAGAGGGCAAAATAACTCGTTTTGGAAAGGGCCTCTGACCATGTTTTGGTGACATGGCGATGGCCAACCATTATATAGTTCAATAATTACACTGTTATTACTGATATGAAGTCATTTTTACTCATAGGCCGTAGCATACCAATCTCATGCCTCAGCATTCCCTCCAGCCAATGCTGACGAGCTCCCTGCAGGTTAATGGTCAGTGTTGGCCGACAGCGCTCCACCATCATCACTGCTTGGGACAGCAGCTCATCAGAGAGGCACACCACCACCTAGAGGGAGACAGAACACATGAGGGGTCACAGGAGAAAAGTACAGAAAGAAACATCTCCATGCAAAAAATACAAACAAAAACAAACACCCACCTCTCCCACACAGCTCTCCTTTTGCAAGTATTTGCGTGCTGCTGCCCACACTCGGCTTTTAGGAAGCACACTTCCCCCCGTGACTTCTTCAAAGTCCTCATATGTGCCAAACTTCCTCAGAACACATTCCATGATGCCTACAGCCTGTAATAGAAGGACAGATAATTACAAAAATAGCATTTCTTTCTCCTCACACAAGGACACATGCACTACATGTTTTTGTTCTTTCCTGTTCCTGTTAATTATGTTGATATTCGATGCAACACACCTGGGAAAGGAAAAGACCAGAACCTTCCTTGTACTTTTCCAGGACGCTCACTGGTTCTGGAGAGACATACTCAAACTGGGGCTCGTACTGGTAGTCTGACTCAAAAAAAGTCTGGCGCTCCTGCTCCAGATTGATTGGCCGCAGGGCCACCAGTAGACAGGGCACCCTGGGTGAGGGGGCCGAGGGCATTGGTTTGAGGAGGCCTAGCTTGGCAATATGGGGCAGGGAGGTGGCTGACCGAATGCGCCCCTTGCTGGGCCTCGGGGTCACACTGGCATTCATGGTGCAGGTGCTTTCGCTGCGGCGCATCCAGCCCCCCTCTGGCCCCAGGCTGGGGCTCGTTAGGCTGCGCATGGGCGGAGAGGGGGCGCCACTCCGCCATGGTGGCTGCAGGATCTTCCTGTCCGTGGACTGGCTGGTCCTCAGCCGTTGTGGGGTGACTTCCAGACTGAGGGGCCTCCGCCCACTAGCTCTCCGACCCGTCGACTGCGCGGCTTCCGCTGTGCCCCGACGAACCACAGTCTCCCCGGCGCCGACCTTGTGGTCGGTGTCTGTGGAGCTGCCCGCACCGGAGCAAGCCTTGAGCTGCAGCCCGTTGTGGGAGAGGCGGTCCCTCTGGCCGATGCTGCTGGTTCTAGCTCGGGTCCTGACGGGTTTGGCTCTGTCAGGCTGGGCCTCAGGACCTATCCCATCGGTGCTGTTCCTGACTGCACCCATGCCCTCTGTCTGCTCCATGCAATTATCACCCAGGTCCAGCACCATTGCAACATCAACAGCTCATGAAGTGAATGCTGCACACCTGAAAAGGAATTTTAGACCATCAGATTGTCTCTTAAAACAGCAAAAGTCTGCTACTATGTATCTGAGGTAAAAGTAAAACATTAACTTGGCAACAGGTATCATAATCTAAATATCTATCTACAAAAAGTATCTAATGTTACTGTGTGCTGTAGGCTACAATTTGTAAGTAGCCTATAGTTATCCTGAACTGTTTCTAAATTCTGAACCACCGAAATGAGGCTTCATATCTTTAAACTGTGCGTGTTTTCAAGGTGTATTTGGTCAGCGTACAGCTTTACTGTATCCATGTCAACGTAACACTTGTCGACTCCGTTGGCTACATTTGTATCTGAGAGTTTAGAACTACATGCAACCGAATACAAACTGTTGCATTTAAGGCATACAATAAGCAACATTGTTTTCAGTATGCATACAAATGAGCCTACACAGGCAACAATCTAAGACGTCAGGATGAGTATCCACGCGGTTTATATGAAAAGGGCGAGGTAAGCAATGCAGAATTTCAAACAGCTAGCCAGCAACATCAAAGAGCAAGCTATAGCTTATGGCAACGCTGCCTGAGTAGGTCCACAGCATTTATATGATTTCATCCCTATCTAACAAGTTCCAATTTTCATAAAAATAGAGGATCAATGAAAGTAGTTGGAGATTTTGGTGAACAATGAGGAACGTCTCCTCGAATGAAGGCTCCTGTCTGAGCAACAATTGAAGCAGCCAATGCTCTCCTATATGACGAGTATCACCAGGTCGTAAAACTAGCCATAATAGGTTGGAATCAATGTTTATAACGGCCTTGTAGGAGAAAGTAATTACTTACTATGCAGCGTTCTCGGGAATGAGCGACTCGATGTGTGTGCTCATTCATAGTGTCCCATTACTACTGCCTGGTCTTCTGTACAAATGGTGGTTAGACTTCCGGTGGATGGATCCGCTGAATATTTGGCTAACGGTACATTTACGATAGGCGTCTACGGTAGACGGTAGGCATCCGAATACGGGAATACGTTGTTGGAAAGTGACGCGTAGTGCGGCCCGGCGCATCAAAATGACCTATTGCGCAGAAACGTTTTCTGCGAGTGCACGCTCAATTTCACCGACACACAGACCTTAAAGACCTAATTCATGTTTTAAAATGGATTTGCCGACGGGCCCGTTTTATTCAAACAGTAGCCTACTTTAAAATACCTCACAGGCTAAAGCCAAGTATCTGTCCGTAAACAGAGTGGCCAAGCCTAGTTGAAAAGACCATCATTATTATCTTATGTGTGAATCAGATCAAGAAGAGTCTGATGATGTTTTCAGTTCTGATAACATCACATGATTCTATTCTTCGTCACAGATACATGTGACAGAAATACTGTGGAGATGGCCATCAATCAAGAAAGGCGTTTTAATCCACTTCTCCTTTTCTTTCTTCAGGAACCAGGACTGAGAGACAGAGAAGAAGTTTCTTCCCTCAGGGCACAGTTACCAGGAACACCTTAAAATAACATTCATCACTCAGACCTGACATATCTTTGCACCTTTATATTATTACTTAAAACACATTTAAGTAGGCTTTTGCACAGTTAGTTGTTGCTGCAACTATAGGCCTAATGTATTTACCTGTTGTTTGCTTATGTAAAGATTGACTTTGTGTATTTATTTATGTATTGTTTATTTAATATTTTAATAACTTTAGGCCTATATTACACCTCATTTACCTACACCAAGAAATATTCCTTCTCCCAGTGTTTGATGAAGATTCTAGCTCACATTAAGTGTACACTACATTTTAAAGAAGGCCCAGCCCAACGCAGCATATACTCTGCACTTTGAATGGGAGTTGTCCTCTTACAGGCGCATCTCAGCAAATTTCAATATTGTGGAAAAGTCCATTGCCCTGCCCAGACTGAGAGATCAAAAGCCCAGGAAACCATTGCTGGTGTTTTGGCACAATTAGCTGAGTAGAGCTCTTCTCAGGTCAACATCTCTGTTATAAATTCTTTATTATAATATTCTGAGATACTGTATTTCTTGAGTTCCATGCTGTGAATTGCAATAATCAAGATTAGAATAATCAAAATGAAAACAAAAATGTGTAATGAATCTAGATTATATGAAAGTTTCACTTTTTCATGATATTCTACCTTTTGAAATGCACCTTTATGTTTACCGGGGCTGCTAAAAGTAATAATTTCCAGTTCAGAAGTCTGACCACAGCAATAGATCAACATAATCTGACAGACCTTTATTGGTTGATTATATATCCATTATAGATAAAATATTTTGCTGTTAAATATTATAGTAAATGAAGACCACAAAATATCAAACAAAATATTTTTACATCATTGATGAGACATAAAAAGCACTTCCAACCAAAAATACAAATTATTTACACACACAAACAAAACACTCTTCTTTCAAACCTCTACACAACAGAATGTCAATGTGCACAAATTCAAAACACACAAACGAGGCAGCAATAACTGGTGCATCCACATTCTCTATCTTTATGGTCACCACATTGTGTCATCCATTTCACATAACACATTTGCTTATCATTATTGAGTTGGAGGAAGGGGTGATGGGGGGAGTCTGTGGGTGTAGCCAAGGTGATTTAAAAGCCAAAAGTGTTCTCGCCGCTGTAAGCCACGTATAAAAAACCATCCTCGTCTTTCTCCTTCTCATACAACTGTCCCATTGTTATGCTGAAACAAAATACAACATATGTTGTCAAATGAGTTCAAGAGGACAAATGACCATACTTATCAACAATTTGTGCATGGTATATTTAAAATGATACATTCTCTCACCAGAAGTGACAAAACTTTTATTTTTGCTATTTTGGTGTAGACTGAGGTCTTACCTGGACTGAGGCACTGTCTTGTCAACAAACAGGAAAATGGCTTTTTCTGATGGCAGTTGGATTCGTTTTCGAATGATCCACATGAATTGAGCCACTGTAATGTCAGAGGGAACCAGGTACTTCCGTTTATCAATATCCACTATTTGAGATCCTGATACTTTTTCGACTATTACCTGAAAAACAGGGTACGGGATATTTAACACGCAAAATGGTGGGGGAGATACAAGAACAAATTATTTGTACTAATGGGTGGGCCAAATACTCACTGGAACCCTGTCAGGGTATTTGTTGCGAATTTTGGCTGACTCTACACATCGATGTTCTGTGGAAAGACAGGGAGTAATGGTAGCAGGTTATTAGAGACCTGGTCCTGTGTAAAACACATCTGATCTAGAAGTAAAATGTGCTGACTTGTTATTGTAGGCCTATCAAAAACTCTGAGTTAGGTCTTGTGTATTTGACTAGAATTGACAGTATGAATATGGTTGAAGCTAATATAGGCTGATGTAGGCTGTCTTAAGTTTGATTGACTGATTCTCAAATAACAAAACTCAGCAAGGTAGGTCTTAAACCACTGGGTGGCATACCTCTCCCTCCGCAGTCCGAAGTCATAAACATAGCTTAACCAAACTGAAGTTTGTTGTTGTTTGGCAATGTGATAGGCCCGTAGCAAGTCGTTGCCAACACATGATGACTTAGCGTTTTAAAAGTTGACAAACTGTTTTTGGAATGGAAGGATCATAAGACTTAAGCGTTAGTTGTAGGCCTGTGCCTTAAGGAATGACCTCAAAATAGAAGATTACGCACAGTGTCAACATCACAACATGGTGACATTATCAAATCGAAAGTAACCTAGTAAAGCACAGTATCGTTTTGATTTTCATTTCAACCTCTAAGTTAACTCAAGTAGGCTAAAAGAGTCGACTGACAGTTTAAATTAGGCCTATGCTAAATTATGCTTCACACTGATATGACAGCCTATATAAGGGCTCCAAAACTGAGTGCTCTTACAAGCAAAACAACATTCGTTTAGGCTATCAGAGATTAAAGGTTGTGGGGCTTTTGGCGTGCGTTTTGTCAACACCAGACTAATTTTTCATAATCTTACATTTGTTATACCCCGAGAGGTCCATGAATAAAGAAAACTTAAGTTGCACACGGCGCTAATCACATGCTAAAATTATAATGTAACCCCCTGTCCAGCTATATGGCTGAATGCTATTACAGTTAGCCAGAGTTCACGGTGGAACAGTCAGATGTTGTGTCAAGGTCTAACCCACTCGTAAACATGCTTGCCAATCCCACATATGATTTATTTTAACATCTTGGATATAGGCTACAGCCCAAATCTTATACTCCAGAAATGTATTTGAACAATCATTTATAATTAGTGCAGAGCTCACCAAGAGAATGATCCTCTTTAAACATCCATTTCATTTTTGCTGCTTTCCCTCTATGACGCGATATTCGGATAAAAAAAAGTAAATTCCCGTAGGTCTAAATAGCTAACGGGCCTAATATTACTTCACTTGATACAAAGTAAGAACGTCGACATAAACAAGGTAGCAAAACAGGCCTCCTTGATACAGTTCAGCCCAGAATTATACGTCATAATAGGAGCATACCATTCTCCAAAAGTAGGAGGGCGTTTCTTCAGACGCATTATGTAAACCTTAAAACTAGGTGGTGGCGAATGAAATGAAAGCAATACACGTCGTCTAAAATCACTCTTTATTTATCACTGTTCACCAAAACAGGCATGTTTATGCAAAATGAGTCAACACCATCGACAAGTGGTCAGCAATCACCACCTCACCAATTTCAATGAGTAGCCTTACTGGCTAACCATGGTATGATATGACAATATTTTTTATAGAAACGCGTTCAGTGACAAATGGATATCAAATGCTCATCCTTTATCACTAAATTCAGCATAGCTATCACATGAAATGTTTAATAGTAAAGAGAATGAATACAAGACTTTGGTGATATTTTAAAAAGATGTGCGAACGCACGCACGCACGCACGCACGCGCACACGCACACGCACACACACACACACACACACACACACACACACACACACACACACACACACACAGATGTGTGTGGGAGAATCATCAATAGATTTTTACTTGTAGGTCTGAATGCCTTGTCTAATTGTCATATTATGTCAGAATATCGGATATTTTTTTTGCAGCCTCATTTTCTGATTTGGTCTGGTTATCAGGAGGAAGAGGTTTGCCCATGTGTTGCCCTGTTGTGAGGCCATAAGGAGCAACACTAAGTTTTTCCTTAGCCTCAGAGGTCATGCGAAACCCTCCTTGAAAGCTAAGATCAAAGAGTGCACAGGATGCGAAGGACAGTGGTTTCTCTTCCCATATCCCCTTCAGTCTAGCTCTCCAAGCATCCAACAAGACTGTCCTTATGTTGGGGGGTGTATGTGCAATGCTCCAAAAGATCTGCGGTTGAAGAACTTTAAATCCACAGAAGTGAAGGACTCCATTCTAGAAGAGACAAAGACATGACAGCATGATTTTTTTTTGTCTTGTCCTAATGCCATGGTGACTTTAAGTAGGCTACACAATCTAAGGCGATATCCACTGATGTGTTTAAACTTTATCCTATTTCTGTTTGGTTGCAGAGATCTAATGAAACTGACAATCATGTTTATAGGGGAATTTCTGCAGCAATATGGAACTTGGATAGAATACTGACCTGCAATGGCCACAGCGTTACATTTATGTCCCCACTAATGCCATCAGAGAAAAACATAGATTCCATGGCCCCGGTAGTAATAGACAGCACAGCCTTCTTGTCCTTGAAAAACATGTCATCGCACCAACAAGTATTAGATGCAGTTCAAAGTTCATCTTTACCATTTGTAAATCAAGAACATACTTCCATAAGACAACAAGTCAAGTGTTTTTAAAGATAGTATCACATCACTCAATGCTATGGACGTCAAGATAAACAACATGCCTAAACATGCCTCCTCCACCACCTTTGGCATCTGGGGCTAACATTCCAGAAATATCTAAAAAAAAGCTTTCTCAGTAAGTACCTTAAAAATGCCATTGTCGTACATGTTTTGGAGTGAAAAAGCAAATCCTTGTGACAAAACTCTGTCCATCCAACCTTTCATGATGGCAGGGACACTGAACCAATAGAGAGGAAACTGCAAAGACACATGGAATCAGACAGGTCAAATAACTACTGCTATAGAAGTGTTGTCCTTTCATTGTAGACCAATATATGCACCAGAGAGAGAGAGAGAGAGAGAGAGAGAGAGAGAAAGAGAGAGAGCAAACCTGAAAAATGATCAACTCTGCCTCTTCCACCTTGCGTTGCTCTTCTGTAATGTCCTTAGAGAGTCGACCCTCTTGCCAAGCAGCCATTGTTTCGTCGCCATACTTGAAGTTCTCTGGTTCCTTCAGATCACCTGGCTCAGTATCAGATAGCAAACATCTTAACAATGGATTCAAAATTGCGTAATCTCAGTGTGCTACAGTATTTATACATATAGGCCTCCATGTGTACGTATATACTGTATAATCTATCAATACATATCTAGCCAATAATGAATTAGAATGGTGTCTACCCGAGATATCGTTTCTGGTTGCAGAAGCCTGGAAGTCCATGGCATACAGGTCTGAGACCAGTACTTTGCAGCCCTGCTCCTTTAGTGCTTCCTCAGCGACATTACGAGCAGCGGAGTTGAACGAAGTGGGGCTCTGATGTGCATAAACTATCAAGACAGACTTGCCAGCTGTAACACACACACACACACATACACGCGCGCGCACACACACACACAGAAACAGTGTGACCAAACCAGAAGAGGACAAGAAAACAAACAACCAACCAAGCACTTGTCTGTTCTGTAGATACATTCCAGTGCACATGTAACAATGCCGCTATTTTTGCAGTTTCGATAGACATGATTAGCATGATTTAAGTAGACGTGTACAGTAGCAGACATTGTAATACTGTAATATGAAGTGGAGAATGTTCATGATCTATATCATGGATATAACGGCAATAGTGCATGGAGAAAATAAGATGTGCATATGACTGCGGTTCCCCAATCCAGAGTATCCAAAGCAGTTAGAGGTACATCAACATTATCCTTAAAGACAAGTCCAGTCACAGGACACTGATTTGAGACTATATAATTTTTGGAGGATCTTTGGAAGACATCTGATGTGCTTTTGAAGAAACTATCTTTCTTTAGAACAGTAATGAAGTGCACACTCAAATAAGAGAAAGATAGTCCTACAGACAATCCTACTTGTGAACTACTGTATGTATAAATCACTTTACCAGCTAGCTAGTATAAAAACAGTAACAGAAGAAAAAAAGTGAAACTGAACTATGAGCTATGAAGACATAGCACTGTGCACAAATTCAAGCAGTGATTTGGATTGGATTAAACCTGGTCGATGCATTATCAATAAATAATGCATAAATAGTTAAGTAGAATAGATTTTAAAAAAAAAATAATTTTTGAAATGCACTTATAACCTGGTACTTAACAACAAAAAACACAGGAAGTCCCTGCTGTACTTAAGGCAGACTCACCCATTGTGTGCTTTCCGGAACAGACTGTAATCCTGCAATCTCGACTCGCCACTCTGAGGGAATGCCTGAGTGCTGTGGTCACGGCTCTTATACAGCCCCTGGTACCGACTTGCGTGAGAAGCATTGTGAAAGGAAGTCTGATATAGATATGCCTGATGCCGGTTCACGTACACAGGAGAGTAACAAGACAGACACAGGTCTAAGTCAAACCAAACGTTCCACAAGTTCCACACATCGCACATTCCACTTTTCTGATTGGGGGTTTACAGGTAACTGAAAAAAAAAAACTCTTGTGATCAGTGCATTGCTACTCAGAGCATTTGCGAGAAGTACAAACCATGTCTAGTCTGCAAATAGTTTGTTTGTAGAACTTGACTAAAGCATTTATGTAGGGGAGATGTTATTGCCCTATATACCACAGGTGTGACCTAGACACCTTCTGTAGCTGCAGTGGTTCATTCCACATAAGACTTTGCCTGAGCAAGCTTAGGCTGAGACTGATAAGAAGGAATGTCATCAGTACAGTTCTGTCATGCTGGGCCAGAGGAAGACTTTCAAGGCATGGGACAGACAGGAGAACTTGACAGACAATATTTCATGTACACTTCCCTCTTGGTCTGTCCCTCTTAGTCTGTCAGAACTGATGTCCAAAGCACTGAATATCTATGTGAATTTATGTTTTTGACTGATTTTAATTATATTTTTTAATTATATGAGTTATTTATGCTAACTCATAATGCACAATCTATAATGCTTAGCTTAGCTCTAGGGTACACAATTGCAGCAGTATCAGACAGGCATGTCATTAAACTCATAAGACTATAAACCAAATAATGAACCCAGTATGGATTAAATGTATATCAATTCGTTCATATTGTTAAAATAAACTTTTTCTGAATGCGGAAATCTGAATGCCTGTTCCAGATTTTCTCTATAAAGATGTCTGCTGGTTTGTGTATTTAATACCAGCAGGTGGCACCATAACCATCTAACATTTAGGCCCCAAGTTTGGCAGCGAACCTATCTTTAAATGGAGTGCATCAGACAGTATTATAGTGCAATCTCAATGTTGTCATCTGGTCTTATTTTTTTTTTTTCAAAGAATAGTGTAGCATTTCTTCTGCTCTTCCAAGCAATTCAGTTCTCGAAAACATGGTTGTAGCTTTTCGGACCAGTTTTACCACTTCACATCCGACCAGGCTGTTATTTTGTTAATCCAAAGCAATCCAAAGCTTAGGCTAGAGCTAGAGCTACTGAATGGAAGAGAGTTTGAAGTTCGAAGAGAAATTACACAACAACTAGGCCTTCTGCCTACCCGATTTAAGTTTGGGTTCTGTTGTTCTGTTTTCCATCAAGCGATAATCCATCCATATAAGCTTATTTGGAACTTGCAAAAAGCGGCAATTGTGTGCACATTGTTACATATACCAGCATAGGTGTATATTAGGATATTGGAAACAGAGGGTGGAAAAAGGTGGAAAGTAACGAAATTTACTGTATTTAGTTTTTTTGTGTATTTTGCATCTTAAGTAGTTTTTAAAATCGGTATTTTAAATTTTACTTGATTGCATTTAGGGAAGTAGCCTACTTCGCTACATCACTACTCCAATCTACGAGAAGGGCCAAACGCGCTCAGTTAAAGAAAGCAGTTTCAAATACAAAACGATGCAAATTCCAAATGAAAAAAATGCACTGCAAGACACAAAGGCAAATGCATCTTCATGAAATGCGCTGCAGATAGACAAACGATGCAAAACACAAAACGCTGCATCTTCATGAAATGCGCTACAGATAGAGAAACGCTGCAAAACGCTAAACGCTATAAGTACAGCTCCTACAACGGAAGTGCTCAATACCTCCGGAGGGCGCTCTCACCGTGAAACGCGTTTCTCAGCGTTTCTTCTGCTTGACTTTGGCTAAGAAGCATTTGACCCGAGTCACCCGACCCATCATCGAGACCGCCACGTCAGTGCAAACACCTACGCAAATATCCCAGCTAAAATCATGGTTCCTCAAGTAAGCCTACAAGTCTGTCACCCTGAACGTCTCATCTCCAGTAGGTAACATGGTTGTACAGTTCTTTGCCAAATAAAATTCTCAGTAAATTTGTCCTCATCCATGTATCTCACGTTAGCGATCTGGCAATGGCCACTGGAGTTTTTCCACTTCTTTAGCAGCAATTGGCCCTAGCATTACTTTAGCATTTTTTGCACACTAGTAATATGAGTGACTCTGCTTAAGTGTAAACTGCTTAGATTTTGCAAGCAAGTCGGCAACTAAAGAAATAGCCACATGCACGGTAGACCTATCGGAACAACACCACCGCCCGTCCTACAAGGATACCAGGAGGTTTATTTGTCGCATATGCATATGATTAGTAAATCAAAGAATGCAGTGAAATTCGAAGACCTGTAGACTAGGCTACACGCAAACCATTGCGTGTAGCCTACCTGCACTCCGCCTTTTGTCAATACAGAATAACGAACAAACGAACTGCTGTTGACAAGATCCTTGATTAAGCTCCGCTTTAACCCTCTCTGGTTACACCCACTTTGAAAACCCATTATGCGTCTGATTAGCGCGAAATATAGGACCAGTTGGCTACAGTATCAAGTAATTTTCTTTTATACAAACACTGATATCAGTTCACGACAGTTCTTGAACCAGCAGAAATGGAGGAGTTTCGCAACAGAGCGATAGCGATAACAGGAAGTAGGCTAGCCAATTCTGACCTGTCTATCAGCAAATAAATGCAAACATCCCTTTATCGTTAGAATGGGATTCTGCTATCCGTGAAACACTAAGCAGGACAGGGTAGGCTATATTATGGAACTCTGAAATTGAGATTAGAGATTAGTTTGAACTAGAAAAGCACTGAGAGAGCGCAGACCTCCGCCAAGCGAAAACATAACCCCCTCCTGGATCCAGACGGTGTTACGAATCACTCACAAAATACTAATCGTTTCTTCCTTGGGACATTTCGAACCTTCCCTGAAAATGTAATTGTAGCTTTTAGAGTTATCTTGCAAACAGACAGACAGACAGACAGACAGACAGACAGACAGACAGACAAACCTTGATGAAAACATAACCTCCTTGGCGGAGTTAATAATAATAATAATAATAATAATGCAAGATGGCAAGATTGAGTTTTGGTGTTTAGAAAACGTTTGCTCATTTTACTTAATCATGCACACATGTAAACTGTGCGCATATTTCACTAAATTGTGAGGACAATTGACCAAATAATGCTTAGGTTTTACTTAATACTACAGTGTGCTTATTTTATTTATTTATATTTGTAAAATGAGATCACATGTAGTAGCCTACACCGCTCTGTAAATAGCCTATAATTGAAATGTAATGGCAGGGTCTCCAAAACTGCAGGCCTATGTCATTGCATCATTAAAGTAATATTTGGAGTGCAATGAAGTCTCACCTCATTATTCAAACTAATCTCTAATCTCAATTTCATGTGTGACAATCATTAATTCAATAGGCCTAGGCCTATCTAACCAAACTGACAGTTCAAGTTCATGAGAATAATGAATAAAAGGTCTTGTACTGTAGGCTATCCCAACTGCTTGCTGGTGCTCCCGCTTTAGCCTATAATTCCACAGAGGTGGAAAAGTACCAACATATTGTACTCAAGTAAAAGTACCGATACTTTGATGAAATATTATTCAAGTATATATATACATGCTGATTGATCATTGTCACCTTACAGTAGTTAGAGGTTCTGGGCATGATTAGGTTTTTTTGTTGTTTGTTTCTCTTTTTTGTTTCTTTTTTACTTAAAGGGACACTTCACCGATTAGCATTAAGCTTTGTATCTTTAGAAAACAAGTCATGTTTTTGAATGGTTGTGCAGCATTCCCTCAGTTTGCCTTGAGATGGGAGAAATACGGATTTCAATGTTGGACTTCCTGCTTTCAATGATGTACAAATAATCATTTTACATCATTTAAAGCAGGAAGTCCTATTCATGGGTTTCATTGAAATCCGTATTTCTCCCATCTCAAGGCAAACTGAGGGAATGATGCACAACCATTCAAAAACATGACTGAAGTGTCCCTTTAAGTACGGATTGGAGTAGTGATGTAGCGAAAGACTAGCCTAGAAATCTAGACGCACCCTAGCGGCCAAAAATATTTTTGCCTAGCGGGATGGTCTAGGGTCGCACCGTTGAGGACAAGCCTGCGCCAGGCTCGAGTTCAGCCTGGCCAATCAGAACGCTCTATCTGTGTACGGAGTCCTTGAGCCCGCCTTAGCTCACCTTAAGCTTCCGATAAGACGCCAGGGGGCTGGATCATGCGTCCTCGTTCAACGAGTTGGGTTTATAACCGTATCGCACAACCAGGGCTGCCAAGTCATTTCTCACGCAAAATACTTCCCTATTCAGTGCACTATATATATATTTTTTTCATGATGATAAACTTTGGTCATTGCCTTGTCGTAGTTCGAGCTCTGATTGACTGACAGCAATAACCAATCCATCAGTCCTTTGTGCCTAAATCTCACCAACCATAGAAGGCATCACGCAAAATAAAAAAATCAGAAGCAACGTAAGGCGGGTCTTGGCGCCTCTAACTTGTCTTTCAAACACAACAGCGCCGACTCCGACAATTAGATTTTAAACGTTCTAACGTTCTTCTTCTGCTAGTTTTTGTTCACTTTTGATTCGCTGTTTCTCCTTGATTTTCCAAGTTAACGTTAAGGCTGCTAAGTCTATCATTGTCCTATACCTGTTGCAGAGCTGTGTAACATTTATTTGCCTCTTTCTTGATAAGTTCACACTTTGAGTTGACAGTCAAAAAATTTTTTGCCAAAAACAAAAGATGGATGAGGCTAACGAAGCGCGCTTGTTTGAATCGGCTTTGGAAGAGTTAGACTTGGGCTTTTCTTTGAAGTTTGAGCAGAAAGAAGCACTTAAGTCATTCGTTTTAAAGAAGGATGTATTTGCCGTTTTGCCGACCGGCTACGATTGGTCACAAAGGCTGGCCTATTACGTGCAGAGGCAGTTTGAAAGACAACTGTTCATCCCACCCACAGGCTTCAACTCTGTGAATGGTCCGACCCCAGACTATACATTTCTGTGTAGTTTGGTTTGCCAGGCTAGCGAAAGACAATATTTCACTAAAAATGTAATCAAGTGAAATTTAAAAAAGCGATTTAAAAACTATACTACTATACTACTTTTGTATAAAATGCAAAATACACAAAATAACTCAATACTTACAGTAACTTGAGTAGGCCTAAATGTATTTTGATACTTTCCACCTGTTTCCACCCTCTGTTTCCAATATCCTAATATACACCATTTTGCTGGTATATGTAGGCTAATAACAATTGCCGCTTTTTGCAAGTTCCAAATAAGCAATATGGATGGATTATCGCTTTAAAACAGAACAACAGAACCCTAACTTCAAGCGGGTAGGCAGAAGGCCTAGTTGTTGTGTAATTTCTCTTCGAACTTCAAACTCTCTTCCATTCAGTAGCTCTAGCTCTAGCCTAAGATTTGGATTGCTTTGGATTAACAAAATAACAGCCTGGTCGGATGTGAAGTGATATGGTATTTAACACTGGTCCGAAAAAAAAGCTACAACCATGTTTTCGAGAACTGAATTGCTTGGAAGAGCAGAAGAAATGCTACACTATTCTTTGAAAAAAAATAATAAGACAGATGACAACATTGAGATTGCACTGTAATACTGTCTGATGCACTCCATTTACAGTAAAGATAGGTTCGCTGCCAAACTTGGGGCCTAAATGTTAAATGGTTATGGTGCCACCTGCTGGTGTTAAATACACAAACCAGCAGACATTTTTAAAGCCTAGAGAAAATCTGGAACAGGCATTCAGATTTCAGCATTCAGAAAAAGTTTATTTTAACAATATGAAAGAATTGATATACATTTAATCCATACCAGGTTCATTATTTTGTTTAACGACATGTCCCTAGAGTATCCATCTATCAATCTATCTATCTATCTATCTATCTTGGTTGCAAGACCAGACGCATATCATAAAAGAGTGTCTTGATTTGGAGATTTTTAGGCTCATTGGTTCATTGCACTTTGACGATGACATTGAACGAGATCTCAACTGAACTGGGGTGTGTTTCTCAAAACCAGTTGCAAACTAAATTCGATTTAGTGGGGCGGCCGTGGCCTACTGGTTAGGGTTTCGGGCTTGTGACCGGAGGGTTGCCGGTTCAATCCCCGATCAGTTCACGGCTGATGTGCCCTTGAGCAAGGCAGCTAACCCCTCACTGCTCCCCGAGCGTCGCTGGTTGGGCAGGCAGCTCACTGCTCCGGGTTAGTGTGTGATTCACCTCACTGTGTGTTCACTGTGTGCTGTGTGTGTTCACTAATTCCGTTCAATTGGGTTAAATGCAGAGACACGAATTTCCCTCACGGGATCAAAAAAGTATATATTCTATTCTATTCTAAGATCAGTACCTCACTGTGAAGCACCTTGTATTACAATCTGGTGCTATACAAATCAAGGTTGTTTGATTTGATTGATTGATTCAGCAGTAATGACTTCCTCTTTCACTATGAAAATAAAGGCACGGAAACTAAATCTAGTCATTTTTCAACATGGGAAAAACAAGTAAATATGCTAAACTCAAATTAAAAGAAAGATGATTTGATGGGTTTCTATAAAATCATATGCTATCTTTAGAATACTAAAAGAAAGAATCAACCCCTTGGATTTAACAATGACCATAGCCTATATACCACATAAGGAAGCTACCAGCCATAATTCCTTGTTACACAATAAGACTTTCAAAATCTTCCAACTTTATACTATAAAAGCTTTCACATACTTACCGTCTAAAAATGGCAATTGGCTAAAACATTCAGGACATACAAATGTCTACAAAACTCATGTAATCACTGTGTTAATATAGGCTACTACAAAGAAAATAGTCTAGAGACCTGAAGACAAACAGTGTTTATAAAATAAACCAATTTATAAATTGTAATACATCTTTTGTAGCCTAGTACAGTACATCGCCTTACATGCCCATGCAACTGTTTCTATATTGGCTTTACAGAAAGGAGATTAAAACATAGAGAGAGTGGCAGAACTATGCCATTAGAACTAACAATGAAGATTATCCTATGGCACGCCACTTCTTTACTCACCACAATAAAGATAACAGTCTTTTAAAAGTAGAGGGCGTAGTACACATAGAGAAACCCATTAGGGGAGGTGAACACCTCAACAGATTATTACAAAGAGAGACGTTTTGAATCAATAATTTTAATACCTATAACTCTGGTCTAAACGAGGAAATAGATTTTAGACCCTTCTTATAATGTCTTTCCAAACATACACACTGTAAATGTAAACATACTGTAAATGCTTTGTGTATATTTTGTATGACTGTTGCCAATATGTCTTGTGCAATGTATATCTCTGTATTAACTTTCCAAAGCAGGTCAGGTCAAGCCTTGGCTACTTGATCATAGCACTAAAACCCTATGACTTAAAAGGCCTATTCGGACGGGATTAGTTTTATGGGGTGACATCAGGTAAAGTAATAATTACCAGGTAATGTAGTCCCGTCCGGACGCGCCATGTCAGTAAACATAACGGAGTATGTCGGTGACATTTACAGACACTTTTACCTTCCGTAAAACGGTCCGGAGAAATTACCTTGGGTAATATTAATCCCGTGCGAACGCGACCCTCTGTAAAGATGTCTGTAATATTTCGTCACATCCTGATTTGAAAACAATTCCACCAAAGTCTGAATGAAAACGTAACATGATGTGCAGCTCCTAATAGGACGCTAGCTAGTTTGCCTAATAGCTTCATATTGTTAGCCATTTCAAACTACGTATGGCATAACATAAAGCTACGTTTGCTAGTTTTACCCATAGACCTAAAAGAAATGGACAAACAGACTCCGTTGTTCTCAATGGAAGGGGGCTGAAACAAAATTTCCGTCGTACTGCGCAGACTCGTATTCAGTTCGTGACGTTAGCCTGCTGTAACTCGTCTGATAGATCGAAAACCTCTGAAATTGTTAACGTTCGTTTTTTAATATTATTATTATGTGTACTTGCCTCTAGGTAATGCTTTACCATATCAAACAGTAGGTTACCGTAGGCTACACGCATTTTCACTGATCTTGCGAATGACTCTCCGTCATGGTTTTCGTGCAGGCTCACTCAGCTTCTTATCCAAACATTACGGGCGAACGTTAGCTTCCCTACAACAGACATGCTAAAATACTTCTTTACGGGAAACCAACGTAATATACGGGGAAGAAGTGAATTAATTTTGCCTTCGATACCCTATATAGAATACACAGAAGCTATAAGGGAGACAAAGGGCACATGTTACATGAAGTTATGGGATCGCAAAAAAATCTGAAATATATGGCCGTCCAAGGGAGTTAGCAGAGTGTTGATCACCAGCTCATTTCGTGTTTCTACTTCCGGGAATATGCCTGCCCCCTTGGTTTTACCAACTTGTGTAGTCTTTCAAATCTGAAAATGGCGCACGTACCTGACGCAAAGTATCACGTGCACGGCGACGAAGATGTGACGGCAGAACGTAAACGTGGTTACTCCTCCCATGTCAAGTAAAATGACAGAGATGTCTAGTCCCGTCCGAATTGGACATTTATATTACAGAGGTCATATGATAAACCTGCATTACTGTACGTCCCCCCATAAAACTAATCCCGTCCGAATAGGCCTTAAAACCTTTACTTACCTGGGCTACTCAGGCACCTGTCTTTGACCACGCCCTGATGAAGGCCAAGATGGCTGAAACCGGTTGCTGTTTTTTACTTCGGGCTACCCTATGACTTGAATAAAGGGTTTTTAAACTTTAAATTCCTTGACTCTAAGGAGAGTGCCTAATATCTAGAAGAAAGTATGTTGACCTGGGGAATGGCTATTCAAAGTTAGCCTGACCCCACCCAACTTAATTACGATGAGAATAGAGTCTGGTAACTCTCGATTGCTAGCCTACTCCTTCCTAGTACTTCGCCCCAAACTTTACAATTGAAAAATCGACAGCATCAACAGTCAGGAAGCAATGTATGTTGGTTCACCCCGGTTGTAAATACATTTCTGCATTTGTTCAACGGCATTCTTTGACATTTTCAGGTGCCCTGCTTATGTTTAGCCTGACTCTCGCCAGACCCTTGTAGTTCCGCCATGCTCCACCAGAGGCGTTTCGCTGAGCTCCACACAAGGGTCTGGACGCGAGGGCAATCCAAACTCGTTCCAGTGATCAAAAAATGATCAACCAATCAGGAGCACCGAAGCGAGTGTTTGATTCAAATAACAATGGCGGCACGCAGCGAGGAGTCTTGTGCTGACATTGATTCTGCTATTTCAACCGTTTTGTCGAATCTATCGAGTATTCATTCTTTAAAAGATTAACAGAGAATAGTTTTGAAGACATTTATTGGTGGCAAGGATGTTTTTACTCTTCTTCCGACCGGGTTTGGCAAGAGCTTGAAGAAGCCTAGCACGTCATTCAAGATAACAGGCAAGTGGTTTATCAAATCACATGCTGAGGATGTTTTACAAGGACCCGCCTTCATAAATACATCTCCTATCGAGAAGTCCCAGATCCTTGTGTGAAGCAGACAGCGAACTACAGGATCTGGCGAAAGTCAGGTTAGCTTATGTTAGCAGTTAGCACAATAAGTTTTGGTTTTGTCTTCCCCTTCCCCTCTCGTCGCTGATTCGCCTTTTTCCTGTCTGAGGGATATGGTTATTAATGGTGTTCCAGACTAGCCTGGGTGTTCCCATCCTGCCTTGTGCTGTGATTTCATTCACGCTGCTAAGGCAGTCTGAAAACTAACACCCACATTTTCGCCTGATGTTGGCGACCAATCACAGAACATGGGAAAAAGCAAGACCATGATGAGCTGTGCACAGACGCATTTGATAGACATCCGTGCCGCTCAATGAACGAATCTGGGCATTTTTTCAAATACGAGAAAATGAACGTCTGGTTGCCAGACCACATCTCATTTGAGAAGTTGTAGGCGCTAGCCAGGCTAGTTCCAGACTAGATCTCCCTGAAAGATCAAAGTAGATGCTTGGTTGATGCCCATATTTACAGTTAAAACATGAATTAAAAGGTTCCAATCGAATCTGTCCATTCCAAAGATGTAAAAGACTGAAAATCTATATCATATCAGTCATGTCACGTGTAATATTCACATCGAATATCATTGGATGGAAATTAGGATCTCATTAATTAATGCTTTCTGTTGGCCAATCAATGCACTTAATTTGTGTATGATGTGCAATGCATGCTCAGTGTGTGTGTGCATGGACAGAATGGACAGAATGGACGTCGCTGGAGTTCCTTCACCCCATATGGATTGGGATGCTAGCAACCTGCCTGTAGCATGGCGCAAGTTCAAACTTCATGTGGAATTGATGTTTACCGGCCCATGTGTGACCGTGCAAAGCGAAACCAGTCGCCTTGGTAACATATACAAAATTAAGTTATTGTGCTCACATGAACGGCCATAAATTAAGCTTCCCAACTGTCATGAATTATGTGACTGTTGTTCCTTTTTTGGCCATGTGAGGTCCTCAGTGTTTCTTTTGATGCATGTCATGAGTTCAAGTCACATGTTTTCATTATTGATTGTTAGTTTCACCTGAGTCTTGTTAAATTGCCCATTTAAACCCCCTGTCATGTTGAGTTCATTGCTCAGTCTTGAGTTGACACTCCTGTGTCCGTGAGTTTTTCCCTGAGAGTATTTTTGTCTCTACGCTATTGCCGGTTACGGCTTGTACCCTTTCTGTTTCTTGGATTAAGAGTTGCCTTCTGATTTTTTGGACTATTAGCCTGTTCCGACTGTTTTTTCGACGTAACCTTTTTTCTGGATTTTGAGTTTGCCCTGTCGGATACCCTGCCTGTGTTTTCAAGTAAAAATCCTTGAACTGAAGTTTTGTGTCTGCCTCTGCATTTGAGTCCAACACACCACCCTGTGGCACTGAGGTAGAGCTTCCACCTGCTTCGCAGGAGACCCGAGTTCGATCCCCAGTCGAACCTGACACCAACGATATGTATATCGAGGGTATATTACACGAACTATTGCTAAGATAACTGCATCCAAAGTTGACATGGTTCTCCCCTCACAATATGCCAGAAGAGGAGAAATCACCTTTTTAAGTGGCGTGGACAACGGGAATGACTGCTAATGTGTTGAATCTTCACTGGGTTTAACAGTCAAAACGTATATTTTTCCATGAAATGAGTTCACGATATGAAACTGCAGACTGAATACTGTCGAATTATGCAAAAATGTGAAATCCAACATTTTAACTCTGAGGTTTGTTTATTGTGGATTTTTTCACAATAGAATCGTGCGCAAAGCGACTGATTTCGCTTTGCAGGGTCACATATAAGAAGAAACCAGAAGACGAGAAGTGCAGCTATCTCCTAGGCTGGGTGAACCGGTTACATGCTGCCACTCAGACATGCCACCACTACGACATGCTTCCATTTAGACATGCCTCTATTTCGACATGCTGCCAATCCGACACATTTTAGTACCCCCATTCCGACAGTTTACAAATCCTATTTTTTTCCAAGTCAATTTAACGGACCCTATGAGCCCGACGGACGCAAAGTGCATCAAAAAACACACCTGTTACATTGCTCTGCGATTATTAGTCACAGCGAGATGAGACCTATATTGCATGAAAGGGCAGAACCGGGGCTTTCCAACGAGACTAGACACATGTCTGTACGATCAAGTATGAAAATAAAATATAATCATGAATTTAAATCAAAGTATCATATTTATAGTCTATATTGCTCTGCGTTCACCCACGCAGCCACTGCTCTCGCTTGAATTACTCCGGGACCAGGCATCATACAGACATGACACACATATCAAATGAAAGAGGGGAAACAGCTTTCCATCGATACCAAACACATCAATCCTTTTGTGTTATAAAAACAGACGAAGTGACAAACAAATAAGAATGTCATATAGCTTCGGCTACCGCTTCTTTCGTTTGATTTACTCGTGAAACCGTGGTCAAAAAGATATGGCTTGCATGTCAGATAAAAGAGGAGAGCTAGAGCTATCCACAGATACCAAATACAACCTTCTAGGCCATAAAACAGACGAAGTGACAGCAAAATAATAACATAATTTAGCTCCACTTAGTCCGCGAATAATGAGAACTTGCCATGTACAGAACTGCTTTCACTTCCCCGAGTCGCGCACGCAACAGTACATAACCATATCAAGAAGTCTTCACAATGACATTTTAAATGTGAATCGTTATTATTTTACACAATTGGATAGTTATGACATTAATAGCCTATTAATGACCTCATGTCGGAATGGCACGTTGTTTAAAAAAAAAGTTAAGTACCGCCACTGCGACCATGGAAAAAAAAAATGTCGGAGTGGTGGGACTTTTTCCCATAAAGAGACATGCCTCCACTTCCACTACGACAATTGGACGTCAATGTCGGAATGCTGATATGTCGGAATGAACGGCGGATACCGGGTGAACCCTGCCTGAACTTGGGGGAAATTTGAATTTCGCCCGGCAGCTCAGGCTGTATACCAGCATCTACTACCAGATCTACTTTCGCTGTTTCATTGCCAGAATCTCTGGCTCCAATCAGAAACGGCCATACTCTAGTCCTGGCACGCTATTGGCCGGTGACATGACGATACCGAAACTTAAGCAGCAACAAAACGAAAGCAGCGGCCGCTGTCGCTTCTGTTTTGGAAGATGTTAAAGGCAAGTTTTCTTTGAAAACAGAACAAAAACGTGCCCTGGAACAGTTCATACAGCAGAAGGACATGTTTGCGATTCTACTGACCGGCTTTGGTAGGCTAAAAGTTTAATATACCAACTCCGCTCGTGGCAATTTCATACCGAGTCATTTGAACGATGCACATTGATCACGCCTCTTTTGCAGTAGAATCAAAGCGCGTCTTCCCCAAACTAATGTTCAATCTTAAAAGATTGGGCTTAGTATGGTGAAAACCAGACTAGCTATCTCCTTCTGTGGGTCGGAGAAAAAGGCAGAGATATCTATCACTCATGGACATTGACGGTGGCAGAAGCAAAAGTTTTAAAATCGATGATCTTTTTGAAGTATGTGTAATGCCAAAGTCTAATGTCCAATTGAGACTGCTTGTGAAGGACTGGATATGCTAACAGTGGAGAGAGGATAAGGGATCGGGTGTTTGGCATTTATTCACCTAAAGTTCATGAAAAGCTGCTTAAAGGGATATTCCGCCATTTGTGGAAATACGCTCATTTTCCACCTTCCCTCGAGCAAAACAATCGATATTTACCTTGTTCCCGTTCATCCAGCCATTCTGTGAGTCTGGCGATACAACCTTTAGCTTCAGCCTAGCATAGATCATTGAATCGGATTAGACCATTAGCTTCTCGCCTGCTAGCTTCATGTTTAAAAGTGACTAATATTTCTGGTAATTTTCCCATTTAAAACGTGTGTCCTCTCAAGTTAGAAAGTGCAATAAGACCAACTGAAAATGAACCCTGCCGTTTTTCTAGGCTGATTTGACATGGAACTACATTCTCATCTGGCGTAATAATCAAGGCAACTTGCAGCTACTGGCACTACTACTGCTTGATGTCTATGGGGACTATTTTCAGATGCTGCGTACGATATCACTGCGCCTATGGTACGTTTGCAAGTTGCCTTGATTATTACGCCAGATGAGAGTGTAGTTCCATGTCAAATCAGCCTAGAAAAACGCCAGGTTTCATTTTCAGTTGGTCTTATTGCACTTTCTAACTTGAGAGGAGACACGTTTTAAATGGGAAAATTATCAGAAATCTTAGTCACTTTTAAACATGAAGCTAGCAGGCGAGAAGCTAATGGTCTAATCCGATTAAGTGATCTATGCTAGGCTGAAGCTAAAAGTTGTATCGCCAGACTCACAGAATGGCTGGATGAACGGGAACAAGGTAAATATCGATTGTTTTGCTCGAGGGGAGGTGGAAAATGAGCGTATTTCCAAAAATGGCGGAATATCCCTTTAACATTGGATCTGAGTTGACGCTTGATAAAGCATAGGCATTGCTAGGTCTTATGAAAAAGCACAAACTTGCAACTTAAGACAATAAGATAGCAGTAACAGTTCACAGGAACAGACGGTTCATGCGGTTACATGCTGCCACTCAGACATGCCACCACTACGACATGCTTCCATTTAGACATGCCTCTATTTCGACATGCTGCTATTTCGACATGCTGCCAATCCGACACATTTTAGTACCCCCATTCCGACAGTTTACAAATCCTATTTTTTTCCAAGTCAATTTAACGGACCCTATGAGCCCGACGGACGCAAAGTGCGTCAAAAAACACACCCATTCTTCTCTGTTACATTGCTCCGCGATTAGACCACAGCGAGATGAGACCTATATTGCATGAAAGAGCAGAACCGGGGCTTTCCAACGAGACTAGACACGTGTCTGTACGATCAAGTATGAAAATAAATTAAAATCATGAATTTAAATCAAAGTATATCATATTTACAGTCTTGCTCTGCGTTCACCCACAGCCACTGCTCTCGCTTGAATTACTCCGGGACCAGGCATCGCACAGGCATGACACGCATATCAAATGAAAGAGAAGAAACAGAGCTTTCCATTGATACCAAACACATCGATCCTTTTGTGTTATAAAAACAGACGAAGTGACAAACAAATAAGAATGTCATATAGCTTCGGCTACCGCTACCGCTACTTTCGTCTGATTTAGCCTACTAGTGAAACCGTGGTCAAAAATATATGGCTTGCATGTCAGATAAAAGAGGAGAGCTAGAGCTATCCACAGATACCAAATACAACCTTCTAGGCCATAAAACAGACGAAGTGACAGCAAAATAATAACTTAATTTAGCTCCACTTAGTCCGCGAATAATGAGAACTTGCCATGTACAGAACTGCGCACCTCCCCGAGTCGCGCACGCAACAGACACATAATAACCATATCAAGAAGTCTTCACAATGACATTTTAAATATGAATCTTTATTATTTTACACAATTGGATATAGTTATGACATTAATAGCCTATTAATGACCTCATGTCGGAATGGCACGTTGTTTGAAAAAAAAGTTAAATACCGCCACTGCGACCATGAAAAAAAAAAATGTCGGAGTGGTGGGACTTTTTCCCATAAAGAGACATGCCTCCACTACGACAATTGGACGTTAATGTCGGAGTGCTGGTATGTCGGAATGAACGGCGGATACCGGTTCATGCGATTGGCAAGCAGTATCACAAGAAAGGTGCTTAGGGAGCGTGCCAAGAGAGAACAAAGGGACAATTCAAAGATGCGCACCAGTCAGCCGACTTCCGCAATCGTGCTAAAACCTGCGGATACTGTGGAAGGCTCATGATGACGTGAAACAACTGCCCAGCTAAAGGGAAACAGTGCAAGATATGCAACAAGTGGAACCATTTTGCAAAATATCATTCCAAGCAAAGTAAAGGAGTCCATGTGATAGAAACACCAAACACATAAATGATCCCAGGAACCAGAGATCAACCGAGTATTCCTCTTTTTAAAATATCAATTTTATTTTACTTTCACAGATATAACACTACAACAGGCACAAACAAATAGGTCACAATAAATAACAAGACACGTATTATTCAAGAAAGCAGTACAAAATTAAACTCATCAAATATTTCCCCCCTAATGTCCACGTGTCCCTTTAAAGACTGAAAGCCACGGCTCCCGGTGCAGCTTGAGAGGGTTTCCCCACGTGGGCGTGGTCAATGACGTTGACGGTGGGAATCCCCGAGTCCTGGCAAAGTTCCCTTGATACAAACACAAATACCGGAATTCAGCAGTATTGATGCGTGCTTCTTAACTAAACAGTGCCAGCCGCAGGTAAGGAAGAAAATGACTTTCCTGTCGGGAACATGTGATGTGCTCCTAGTCAGCAACCCCTCGTTGAGTAGTTAAGTGGACGGATGATCAGACTTCTCATCAGCAGGCCGTGGGCTCCCGCTGCAAACGTAAATAGGAAGACCTCAGCAATATGACGATCATCAAAAACGGATTACAGGATGAATTACGTCCCTTAAGGGAATACTTGCGTGCGTAGAGGAGTTCGTTCGTTGGTTCGTCTCGCGGCCCACTATTCCAGAAGTCGGCCGTCACGGAGGAGTGGGGTCGGCGTCCGGTTCAGAGTAGCGCCCCGTGGTAAGACCCAGACGAAGACATAGACAGTGAAGAGTTGTTCACTGATGCAGTAACAGAGGGAAATAGTTCTCAAGAGACCGAGCAGGCTTTTGCAAAAAGTGAGACCAAATCAAAACGGGGTGAAATTGGACACCAGGGCCTCAGCTAATGTCATTCCCACACGTATTTCCAAGGGATTGAGAATACAAAATATGCTTCACACATCAATGCGCCCGCTTTATGGCTCTGGTAGAGAGCTTGTAGTTAGACAACTGAGGAAGAACAATACAGGCGGAGGCCTGCGCTCTCTGAGTGCTTTTCTAGTTCTCTCTCTGTCTGCTGAACAAGAAGTGTCTGTAACCCCGCGTACACACTGTCTCCGTCCGTCAACGGATCACAGAGGTTGGATCTGCCGTATGTGTATTTGCATACACGCTATCTGATTGGCAGACGGATCCGTCGCTGCCTGAAAAGTTGAACATTTCTCAACTTTCTTGACGGAGGCAACGGAGATGAGGCAACGGACGGACCCACAATGCATTTCGAGTCCGCCCCATGCAAAGTGAATGAGATCCGTCGACGGACGGAGACAGTGTGAATGCGGGGTAATGGAGGAGTTTGCAGATGTTTTTAAAGGGATAGGACTTTTCCCTGGTGAATGTACCATTCACATTGACCCCAATGCGGTGCCTGTTGTTCACCCACCAAGACGTGTTCCCATTGCTTTACGTGATTGCCTGCGGGATGAGCTACAGAAGATCACCAAAAGTCACCAAACCAACCAAATGGGTCAACTCAATGGTAGCAGCAGAAAAACCACACATGCAGGCAAGCTGAGGATATGCCTTGATCTCAAAGATTTGAACGAGGTAATCAAACGACCACACTACCCCTTACCTTACCAACTCTCGATGACATCACATCCAGGTTAGCTGGAGCATGCTACTTTAGTGTCATGGATGCCAAGTCAGGCTACTGGGCTATAAAGCTTACAGAAGAGTCCTCCAAGTTGACAACCTTCAATACAGTGTTCGGACGGTAAAGATTCCTGCGGTTACCCTTTGGAGTAAAATCTGCCCAGGATGAGTTCCAGCATAAAGTGAATGAGACCTATGAAGATCTATGAAGTGTCATGGCGATTGTAGACGACATTCTCATAAACCGCCCACAAAAAGTAAGTAAACTTGACTTTGGCCCATTATATCTCCACTTTAATAATACCAATCACTTAAGTGTTTTATGTCATTTTCATCGTTTATTAGTCACCTTTACAATGAGGTACAGCTTGTAAGCATTGGGCTCCCATGGAATGAGCAACACAAGCAAACGTGTAAGTAGTGCCAACAAAAAATGTGCCAAAATGGCCTGTTATGCTGTTGGAATTCACCTTTGTTACTTCAAGCATTGACGATTGCACTCTCCCACAGAAATGAGGAAAACAAAACATGTTAGGCATACATTCGTTCATTTTATACTCGGTGTCGGGGTCCTCAGTAGCATGTAGAGGATCCATATGCAGCCCCAACAGCTTGGCACCTTCTTCTCATGCTGGTCACCAACCTGGCTACATTCTGCTGTGGGATGGCATTCCATTCCTCGATAAGGATCTGTTGTCAGCCAACCTGGTTCTGTTGGTGACTCTGGCACGTACAGCACGCCCAGCAAGCCCAAGCTGATCCCACAAGTGTTCAATTGGGTTGAGGTCTGGACTCACGTCACGGCATACCATTCCATCCTCTCCACTCCCCAAATTCTGGAGGTACTCTCTGATGATCCCAGCTCTATGGGGCGAACGTTGTCATCCTGGAGGATGGCATTTGGTCCAATATTCTGGAGATATGGAAGTGCCACTGGCTCCAGAATCTCATCCCGGTATCTAAACTCACCTGGTAGCACTTGGTGGCCCAAAAACGAGATGTCTGGCAGCAGAACCCTATTACTGGCCATTTTGGCACATTTTTGGTTGGCACTACTCAGACATTTGGCTGTATTGCTCATTCCATGATTGCCCTATGCTTACAACCTATACCTCATTGTAAAGGTGACAAATCAACGATAAAAATGATATGAAACACTTTACTGGTTGGTATTACTAAAGGGGAGATATAATGGGCCAAAGTCAAGTTTCCTTACTTTTTGTGAGCAGTTTATATGGCAGGAACAAGATGCATGATGAAAACCTTCGTGCCATGCTGCAACGTTCCAGAGAGAAAGGAGCGAAGTTCAACACGAAAAGAGTGTTGTCTGCGCCACTGAGGTCAGCTACTTTGGGCACCTCATCACCAAAGATAGATTCAAGCCCGATCCAGCCAAGAATGCAACTATCAAAGAGATGAAAGCACCAAAGGACCAAAGGTGAGCTGGAGACAATCTTAGGCATGGTGGACTATTTGTCAAAATGTGTTCCAGGTCTTGCCAGCATCAATGCGCCTCTTCGTCACCTGTTAAAAGAGACCAATGAGTTCACATGGGATACACAGCATGAAGAAGCATTTCAGAAGATAAGAGCTCATCACACGTGAACCAGGTCCTGTCTTAGCTTATTTTGACCCCAGAAAAAAGCTCACCCCACCAGTTGATGCCAGTAAATATGGACTGGGTGCTGTTTTGTTACAAGACGGCAGACTGATTGGATATGCATCAAGTCAATTAAGCACAAATTGAAAAGGAGCTTTATGCCATTTTGTTCGGATGCAAATGCTTCCATCAGTACGTTTCTGGCAACCACATCACAGTGGAAAATGACCACAAACCACTGGAATCCTAGCCTGACCAGCCAGACCCACATCAAGATGTAGGGTCTGGAACTCACCGTAGGGAGGGCTCAATTGGAGGGGTGGGATAAACAGTTGTCTTTCAAATTCCCTCTCCACACAATAGGATAGCGCTAAACGAATCATCTTCTTGTTTTCAAGTAGCAGGATGCTTAACGGTCACAACCTCTGGTCACATGTCAGTCATCATTATGTTAAGCCCATCCACCGACTCTTTACACAATGTGATTGGTCCGGTGATTTAGCCAAAGCCCAGATCCCAAGCAGTTGTCCCATAAAAAGGGCAAAAACTAGGTATTTAAAATGCTAGTCAACGTCAGCAGTGCAATGCTAGTTGAATCGTTTTGTTTACTCATAGCAACAGTTGATATGGATGGAAAACTCATGCTTTTAGCCTTCTCCCCTCTGAATTGCGCAATGACACGCCCACTCCGGTTCGCAGGAAAAAACAACTATTTTTTGGTTCGACTTCCGAACCAAGGTGCCACGTTCCGAACCGGATTTTGTTTGGTGGAAACACGACGAACGGTTCAAATGTTGGTTCGGGAACGGGAACGGGAACGGAGCCGGTTCTCTGTCGGTGGAAAAGGGCCCATTGAGGAAACAGTTGGAAAGTGCTCCACATGCCTCGAACATAGACCCTCCAACACCAAAGAGCCCATGATCAGCCACAAGATTCCTGATCGGGCATGGCAGACTGTTGCTACGGATTTGTTCACCTGGAACAATGAACAATACATCATCACAGTGGACTATTACAGCAGGTATTTTGAGCTTGATAAATTGCACAGCACAACAGCCTCTGCTGTAATACACAAACTTGAAGAGGACATAGAATGGATGAATCGAGTATCGTACAGTGTTCTCTGATGAAATAGGCTAGTATATATTCAACTTTGATTCATAAAACATAAACTCAATTGCAATTTTACAAGCCCAATTTAAACCTTACATACAGTCTGGGTATTGAAATGGTCCTTTTGACTAAATGGCGCCCTCTTTGGCAATCCCAATTGAACTTCAATGGATTTGCGATATTTGACATCACAAGTAGGCTTTGTTCTATTTCGCCCATTTTTTTGTGTGTCTATTTCTATATTCAAGATTTTTATATGAAGGAGTGCACAACCATGATTCACGTTCATGATGGATCTTGATGTTTATGCACAACCTAATTAATCAAAACCAAGACAAAAATGGTTTCCATTCTGTATCACCTTTAAAGCAGCCCTCACTAGACATGGCATACCTGAGACTGTTGTATCAGATAACGACCCTCAATACAAATGCAGAGAGTTTGACATTTTGGCTGACAAATGGGAGTTTACCCACATAACTTCCAGTCCACATTATCCACAAAGCAGCGCTCACTAGACATGGCATACCTGAGACTGTTGTATCAGATAACGGCCCTCAATACAAATGCAGAGAGTTTGACATTTTGGCTGACAAATGGGAGTTTACCCACATAACTTCCAGTCCACATTATCCACAAAGCAATGGCCTCGCAGAGAAATCAGTACATATCGTAATATCACTGTTGGAAAAGGCCAGATGTGACGAGAGATCCTTACCTACTGTAAGTCTTATTGAGTACTGCAAAACTCTTGTTGACTGTTTCAGAACACCTGCTCACCCAGCAAACATGCCCGTGTGGGCCCCATTACCGTTGTGAAATGCGGGGCACATGTGGGCCCCACACTAAGGTACCCTGGTGGGGCCCCTGTGGGCAAACCCACAGTTTGGGCAGAGTGTGGGGCTTGCCCACATTTGGCTCATTGGGCCCCCAGTGGGACCCATTATGGGCCCTTATATTCCCATACCCTCCCAAAATCCCCCACTACCCCCGCACTTGTGTGGGTTTACTGTGGGGTAGTGTATGCTTATTGTGGGGTAGTGTGGGTTTACTGTGGGCTTAGTGTGGGGTAGTGTGTGCATAGTGTGGGGTAGTGTGGGTTACTGTGGGCTTACTGTGGGCTTACTGTGGGGCTTACTGTGGGGTAGTGTGGGTTTACTGTGGGCTTAGTGTGGGGTAGTGTGGGGTAGTATGGGCTTACTGTGGGTTTACTGTGGGGTTGTGTGGGCTTACTGTGTGGGCATTCAACATTGCTTGAACTGTTTAAATTCTGAAATGATTGGTTGTTGGTTGATGTTCTTTTTCTATATATATATAGTGTACACACACAGTATGAAAATAAGCTTCTTTCCGGCCAGCGTCTTCAATAAGTTGCCCACAGATATTCAACATTGGGATTTCTATGGGCTGCGCTTTAGGCCTTCAGGGGCTAATGCGGGTAAACCGTAGAAAAGCCACCAAAACTGGTGTGGGTTTACTGGGAACCCTAAGGGAAGAAGCTGTGGGTCCCACATGGGCTCCCCTTATGGGGCCAATGCGGGCAAAGTGTGGGCAAACCCACAGTGGGCCTGACCGCAGAAATCCCTAAGTGGGGCAAAGCAGCTGTGGGGCCCGCATGGGCTGCCCTTATGGGGCCAATGCGGGCAAAGTGTGGGCAAACCCACAGAGGGCTTGCCCGCAGAAATCCCTAAGTGGGGCCCCAAAGGGCAAAACAGCTGTTGGGCCCGCATGGGCTGCCCTTATGGGGCCAATGCGGGCAAAGTGTGGGCAAACCCACAAATCCCTAAGTGGGGCCCTAAAGGGCAAAACAGATGTGGGGCCCGCATGGGCTACCCTTATGGGGCCAATGCGTGCAAAGTGTGGGCAAACCCACAGTGGGCCTGCCCGCAGAAATCCCTAAGTGGGGCCCTAAAGGGCAAAACAGATGTGGGGCCCGCATGGGCTGCCCTTATGGGGCCAATGCGGGCAAAGTGTGGGCAAACCCACAAATCCCTAAGTGGGGCCCTAGAGGGCAAAACAGATGTGGGCCCGCATGGGCTACCCTTATGGGGCCAATGCGTGCAAAGTGTGGGCAAACCCACAGTGGGCCTGCCCGCAGAAATCCCTAAGTGGGGCCCTAAAGGGCAAAACAGATGTGGGGCCCGCATGGGCTGCCCTTATGGGGCCAATGCGGGCAAAGTGTGGGCAAACCCACAGTGGGCCTGCCCGCAGAAATCCCTAAGTGGGGCCCCAAAGGGCAAAACTGCTGTTGGGCCCGCATGGGCTGCCCTTATGGGGCCAATGCGGGCAAAGTGTAGGCAAACCCACAGTGGGCCTGTCGCTGAAATCCCTAAGTGGGGCCCTAAAGGGCAAAACAGATGTGGGGCCCGCATGGGCTGCCCTTATGGGGCCAATGCGGGCAAAGTGTAGGCAAACCCACAGTGGGCCTGTCGCTGAAATCCCTAAGTGGGGCCCTAAAGGGCAAAACAGATGTGGGGCCCGCATGGGCTGCCCTTATGGGGCCAATGCGGGCAAAGTGTGGGCAAACCCACGGTGGGCCTGCCCGCAGAGATCCCTAAGTGGGACCCCAAAGGGGGAAACACCTGTGGGCCCCGCATGGGCTACCCCAGCGTTTCTCAAACTGTGGGGCGCAGAGACATACCAGGTGGGGCGCGAGCTGACGTGAAAAACCGGAGATGTCTTTTTAATCTGTAGCCTGTGTCTTCCTTTATTGATAATTACGAGAATGCACCTCCATCTCACAAAACAAACACAAACAAGGTAATCTAGACTCTTGTAGGCCTATCATTGACCAGATGAAAATGTTAGTCTGTCCTAGAACCATAGTCCGAAAAAAATTATTGACGTCGGAATTTTAATTGCAGCGGAAACAAAAAAGACCGTTCATGTTCGAGACGAGCGCAGTGAAATTGAAGGATATCTTGGCTATCTGTCCGACGACACAATTGCTGTTCTGCGATCTCGAAGAACAACTGCTTGACAAACGCAAACACTCATGTTTTGCCTTGCATAAGTGGACAAGGCCACCGACAGTTCCAAAGTTATTGCTTATGTCCGCTTTGTTGACTTGACAGCGGCCGAAGATATTTTATTCTGCGAGTATGCCACTGCAGATGAACTATTCAACATTGATCTCAACAATTAGTCTACCTGGCAGAACAGGACATCAGATGGGAAAACTGTGAGGGACTTTGCTCGGTTGGCGCACAGACGATAGCAGGTGAAGAAATACTATCGTCGTGATAAAGAGGGTATAGTGCCCGATGCGCAACAGACGGACTGTTTCATTCAGGGAAGCGCTCGCGTCGAGGCTTGACCTGAATAAGATTTTGAACGAGGTTGTGAGAGTGTTGAACTTCATTTATAACACAATGGTAGCATATAGTTGGCCCTTTTGCTGTATTTTTGGAAATCAGCTTTTTTTGAAGCAAGGATTGACACCTTGTCAATGACAAAAACTGACGTTATTGATTTAGATTTTTATTTTCTCTATTTTTGAACTGATATTTATCTTTAGTAGCCTAACTGTTATTTGTTAGGCCTACTGATGTATAGGCTATTTAGCAAGTGACGTTATAAATGTGACAATTTTGAGCTTGACCTATACTTTCTATAGAGCGATGATGGACAGGTGGGGCTCGAGAAAGCCCCCTTGATCAAAGTGGGGAATGAAAGAAAAAGTTTGAGAACCACTGGGCTACCCCATTAGGGGCCCGTTTGGGATTAGTGTGGGTTAGCCCTGCCCACACTTGCCCACAGTAAACCCACAATTGCCCATTGTGGTCCCACACGGGCATGTTTGCTGGGCAACTGCTCATGAGTAGACGGTTGCATTCAGTGGGGTCTCCAGCACCCACCAGCAGCTTCAGCCGAAGGTCGTCAGTTCGAGAGAAGGTCATGCTAGGCTTGTCCACCAGCAGAAACGTACTACGACAGGTCAGCCAGACCTCTGTCACCACTACAGTAAGGTCAACACATCCGCTTTCAAGAGCAAGGTCAGTGGAAACCTGCAGTAGTTATCCGAACGGCTGAAAATGACCGTTCCCATCACATACGATCAACTGAAGGAGGACAGGAATACAGGAGAAACAGATGACTAAAGAACAACACACTCACATTGACAAGAATCCTGAGGACAACGCACCACAGACTCCACACAACAGCACATCTCCTACTTCACAGACCGCAAAAGAATTTGCACCTCTGACCACCACTTACAAGACAAAATCAGGACGAGAGGTCAAGCCTAGAGCTGTTTTGGACTTGTAAGACCATTGTAAAGGGTGTAGGCGGATCGCTGCCCTTCAATAAAAATATAAATAAATAAAAATCTATCTATTTATATATCTATCTGCTCTGCTATGTCAAGGTAGAGTGTGCAACCGGCCAACAGCAGTAGAATAAGTAACAGGCACACACCTACTGCATTTCTGCACACTGGAATGTTTAATTGTAATGGTCAAAAGTGTTTGAGCATCATGAAACCATGCCACACACATATACAGTAATGTCATTGGAAAAATCAGCCTTTTCAAAAATGTGTTTGGTTTCTGTCCAACTACATGTGGTGGTGGTTGTAGTTTGCTTTGTTTTTTGTAACTGTATTCATAACAGCAAATCATTTGGTAAAATCAAGATTTTTGGTGTCAATATTGCTTACATGTGTGGATCACAGTCTATCTGCAGATTACTTTTACTCTTGATAATGTAGAAGCTCCTGAAAGACTAAAGACCTTTAGGTTTTGAGCAACAGTATGTACATGATGTATCCATTATGACAAAGTGTTAACAATGTGAGAAAAATGCTTGCTTTTCATATGTTTACAATATTTTAAATGCTGTATTTCATTTTGCAGCAGATATGTGGCGTTTTGCATTTTGTGTGTGGATTTTTTAAAAAGATATTTTTGAAATGTTACTCTAATTATTCAGCTTTACTGTTTCCGTCTTAACAGTATGTACTGCACTGCAGTGAGTGAAAGTGCATCTCACAGCAGCCGTTTGTTAAACTTCCGTTTGTTAACCTTCGAGAACTTTCTCATCCTCAGGGGCCTTGTCTAAAGTGGTGGGTGTGTCGTAGGTGTATCTGTAGTGTGAGCTCAGCGCCGTATCAGGAGCAAGCAGGGAACCTCATGACGTCATTACTTCCTACATTGTGTAACAATGTGTGTGGGTGAACAGGACAGGCTCTATTACCTGCTGTGCTCAGCATTACCTACAAGACAAACAATACAAGATGTAGATTAGAGAGTATTTTTTTTCTCGAGACAGGGCGTAGCAGTTTCCATCACCTTACCACCTGTCCAAAACCGGCATCCCTTTCCACCAGATCTGATTGTCTCGTAAACAACTGTTCAGTGGGTTCATCTGTCCTTGCATTAAAAGGCAGGCCTCCAAAAAGTGAATGGCTTATCCCCATTGCTTTATGTGTTAACAATAAAACTCTAATGTTAGAAGGAAGAATATCACATATGCAGGGGGATAGAGTCTGTTGAGGGGCAAAAATGCTTGGTCATGGACACCTTTACAGGTAATTCCAGATGCTTCCTTTTTTTTTTTATCAGATGTGTTCAGGAAGGCCTCTTATAAAAACACACTAGGTGTATTTCTCAGTATTTCCCAGGTATTTATAAGAAGGTTATAAAGTGCATACCTCTTCACATTCCATGGCAACAATGGGCCGGAATGCACCTTGCTGTCAGTGTTTGTGTTAGCAGGCCTAGTGTTTACTCAGGTACTGTCCCTGCATCCCAGGCATTTTGCCGCTAGTCTGGTTTTAAAATAGCTCCTGCTGGCTTTTATTTTACCCACAGATGGCCTAGGGAGGAGCTTGGACTCAGGCTTTTTTTTTTCCTTTTTTTTTCTCCCGTAGTGTAATCAGTGACAAGGGACATAACTCAAAATGAAACAAGCACACTCAATCACACAAAATCCCTTCTTGTTGCATTCTGCTTTTCATCTAAGTTAACATGGTCATCCACAGTGCAATAAGTTGCAGTAGAGTTCTTACATTTACACTGTGTGTTAGTAAGGTCATTCCTTTCTCATCTGCTGTATTGAATTTCTTCAGTTTAACTTGAATTGGAACCTAAAAAAAGAGAAATGTACTGTATGCACATGTGGTTCATTTTTGTCATAATGACTCTGTTTTACTCACATTACATTGACCTTAAAACGTTGTTTGTTTTACTGTGAACGTCATTTCACTGTTTGCATTTTTCACGATTGTTTGCCTTTCTGTTCAGTGTACTTAGATAAACAAGTACTATTGTTAATGTGTAATTGCTTGTCCCTTACTTTTACTACTTGAGTTCTGGTTTGTGTGGTTCACCTTGTTCAGCAAGTGATTCATGCTGTGGGAATTTCTAAATTAAGCCTCCAAATATATATACATGTCTAAACAGGTGGGTGGAGAATCATGCCCACCTCATGAATAGTAAACAGGTCCTATGAGGAAGTTTAAAGGTTGAATTTAAAGCTGAATGTGTTAAAGCCCTTAATTTTTAACTTATAGCCTAGATAGGCTTTCTTACTGATGCTTTTTTGTTCTGGAAGGTGGATATAAAGAATGCATCATTGTTTTTATTAGAGAGTGTATATGACTATGGTCGGAGGTGTTTCTGATCATTTTGCATTCTGCATAAACTATTAGACATTAAATCAAACAATTCATTAAATCACAATGATGTTTCTCATGTGCTTAGTAGCAGTGTTATTTGTGTCATCTGGCTGCACCCCTGCATGTCATTTGCATATGTGTGCCAGAGAGCTGTAGTATTTCAACCTGGCCTGCAAGTCAGGTGCTGTTCTTTCGATGAGCTCACCTTTTTTTTTTTTTTTTTTTTTTTGTAACCAATGAGATTTCCGCTTCCTTGACAGAAGTGTTTCCTTGGATTTCCCCAGGGTAGTTGTGCCACTATAAATGCAAGGATGAGGACAAGATGGGACAGACAATCATCAAACAGAATCATCACACTGCTGTACCGCTAGGTCTCCATCCTCAGGGGGTTGCTACGTCACACCATTCAAACACCTGAGATGAAAAGGGTGGGTTGGAGATTTTGTTTGTTTTGAGATGAGCCTTTGTAGTGATACATGAAAACTTTTACTGACTCATACTTGGAACCGTTGATATTTTTATCGATTTAATCTTTGTTCTAAACGCATTTCCACACTTGGACTTTTTACATCTAGTTCTTGGTGCTTCTTGCTCTACTGCATTGGGTGAAGACATCCAGTTCAAAGATTAAATGTTTAACTTCAAGAAGAGAGAATGACTTGATGAAAGGTTGGCGTCGTGGGCCAACCCCTCATAATTGGGTACCCTCTCACCCTGACTACGCCAACCGCTCCATCTCCCCCTGGCTGTACAGGTAAGAATTACACCTGGGGCTAATAATAGGTGACTTCCCGGTGTGTAAGCTGGATCAAACTGCATTAATTTCCTGATATTTATTTTCAGACAGTGTTATGACAAAGACAGGTTTCCATCTCTTATATATTTTGCTGAATGTAAGTATGAGGGGTGCATTATCGACGGACTGGAGGACAAAAGCCTCAACTCCGTTCCAGTGTTCCAAACTCAGATGGTGTTGAAAAGAAAGCATAGTCCCTCCAAGCGAAGGCGATACTGTTTTGAAGTAGACTTTCTTCCTGTTCCTGTGGCATGCACTTGTGTTGTTCCCCGTTAGTAATGGCTGACTTAGACTTTATGATTTTCGATGAATGGAATTTTTCATCTGCCTCTGGTATTCTTGTATTCAAGAGCTTGTATTCAACTAGTTATGATATGCTATAATGTGCCTTGTCAACTTATGTATAGAGAACATATTCTGTGACAGAAATTCAGTCAGTATTGATTTTTTTCATTTAATCTACACTTTAGTGTGTTGCAGTCATGGCACCATTTTTTGTTGTTTGCTTTTTACGCAAATTCAGAGTATAGCAACAGTGCTATGTATTTGTTTGTCATTTTTTTATTTTATTTATTTGTTTGTTGTTTCTATACATTTGTTTGAATAGTTTTGTGCATTACATTATTATTACATTACATCTCATTTACTAATGAGCTATACTGTGAGTTAAATTAGTCCATTATAAGATAAGCACTGATGCAACTTTACTCAATGACTCCACCTGCTGTACTGGCCAGACACATTTAATTTTATAGCAATCAGGTTGTCACAGCCTCAGACACAACCCAAACTATAATTTTGAAAGACCAATCCATTAATTTCCATGGATTTGGGAATACAAATTAGGAGGTAGCATTTGTTTACCATCTAAAATCCAAATCACACAATAGTATTTTACAATCAAGCAAAAAAAAAACAATATTATATGTTCTGCATTTGGAAATACCTGGAACACTAAAATATGCCAGCATTACCTTGAAATGCAATGTAGTGTAATATAATATAATGCATGTCACACATAATTTATGAAGTAAACAACAGCATCAATGATCGAAGATTATACTACATGTGTTATTTTGAAGAACATACAATTGGCTGCAATTATTTTTTGTATTTCACAATGGTGCCTTAGATTTTTTTGTTTCACAAATGTGTCTCGAAGCCACTTTAAAAAGTCCTCCTTAACTGATTTCTTTAACACTATTTTACTTGTGAGATAAGGCAACTGGAAAAGGACAAGAATTAAGGCTTCATACTTTTATGTAACATTCTATAATTAAATGTGCATTTTCTAAAATAAAAGGGGAATATATCTGTATATACGCAAGCATGTTTGGTTAGCGGTCTTTTCCTGATCAGGAAGTGTGTTTCTATGCGCATGATGAAGGTAAAGGACTACTGACAATGTAACCATGCTTTTTGAATAAAGTCAATCTACTGCATCCTGTTTTGCCAGTTTCAGTCTTCTTATTCTGCTTTTCTCATCCATCTGTATTTTGTCTGCAGCTTCTAAATCGTCATTCCTGTGTCAGTGTAGCTCACTTACTGGGGGGCCTGGCCTGTGTGGGGCCTTTCTGCAGCCCATATACACCCACACCTGCTGGTTGACATAGATGGATTGTTTAATGTGCAAACACAGGTAAACAGCCTCTATGTGCACAGCTTTGATATGCTTGGCCACTTCTATTGGCCTAATGCTGATACCATGGAGAACTCAGAGCCCAACCCTAAAATACCGATGCAGGCACAGGGAAAGCCCCACCAGATAACATGCCCTGATGTAAAACTTTTTTTTACTTTTTACCTTAGTTCTGTTCTGTAAGTAAAATGAAATTGCATATGCTCTTGGTGACATCCTATCCTCTCAAACACTTGTCCTGTCCTGGTCTGTGGAAACAGACATAATGGCTCAGACCATACGATCCTGACCAATCACACACAGTGCTTCAAGAGCACAGAAGGGAGGGACGTGGTTTGATTGGCTGTTGATACCAGATACCAACAATCTATTGTGATACTGAAATTGACTCTTTCCATAAACAAAACATTGTGTTTACATGGGGGTGATTTGGTGTAAGCATCAGTACCACAGTCCATTCTAAGTGCCCATGGGGACCTGGGATTGAATCTGACCCGCAGTCACTTCCCGATCCCACCCCACCTTCCACTCGTATCCTGTCACTCTTCACTATCCTATCTGAGTACAGCCCAAGACATATTCTTTAAAAAATATATTATTAATCAAAGACTGGAGTTCCCTGATACATTACCATTCAAAACATATATTGAGAACACACACAGAAACTATATTTCATAAAAGAGTCCTACTTAACATTTATTTAAAATAAAAAACAAGCTCCTGCACAGATATACACTTGAGACCTTCTCTGCTTCACCTTCAGTTACCATAGGGCAGGCCCTTGAGAGGGAAAAGCATCTAGAAGGCTCTGCATCTTTCCATGTTGCTATGACACAGTCTGACATGCGTGGAGAGAGACGTATATCGATGTAATACATTTCAGCTTTTCCACACTACTGTCGTTCTACTGTCTTAAGGACTCTTTTGAAGTGTGTTACATGGCTTTTTCATAACCACAATTTTTCACTCAGTCCTAAAATGTTCAACATAGCTCACTGTTGTCTTTATGCAACAGTTTGAATCAGTGATGATGTAATCTCTGAAAACACTGTGCTTATTTAAATGACTAGGGAAGACTGTCCAAAAGCAAGAAAATCAAGCTTTTTTTTTTACCTGTTTTTAAACTTTTAGCCTAAATTGATGACATCTTCACAGTTAATACATCATTATGTTCATTGTTATTATGTTTCATTTTATTCAGAAAATACATTCTGAAATCTTAAACACACAAGCAATAAAAACATGCAAAGTGTATTATTCTCAAATAACAATAATAAAAAAACAGCCCAATTTTAAATTATTTTCCACCAATCAGTGATGGAAAGCAATAATGCAGCGGAAGTAACAATGGACAATTTGCATTCTGCAAATACCAACCAATACTAAAGTAGGAGTATACCTGCTGTATCGATGTTAATACAGTATTTCTGTACAGTACAGTATTTCTGCACTCAAACACAAGACCTTAAGCTCGACTACGATGAAAAGGGTCAGATTGATAAAGGTCAGCTTGGAATACTCATTCGTTTATCAACAAATGTCCATCAATCTACATCTCTATCAAAGCCATGCACGTTATAAAATCACATGCTAAAATGTGGCAGACACAGCAGAGAGTGTATTAAAAGTGAGAATAGCAATTTCCGTAGCTTGGTTTAAGTGGCTGATACTCATGTGGGGCCTTCCCATTGTCCCAGTGCTCCACAGCATTGTCCTCGCACACCTGCTCCGGGAACGGAAGAGACCTCTCGTCCACTCTCAGCGCTTCCTCGAAGGCGAGGGCCGCCAGGTTGGCGATGCGCTCCTCCTTCAGCTCGGCCTTGTACATGAGCTCGTGCTCGTGCTTGAGCTCCTGGTAGGAGCGGGAGAAGCGGTGGAAGATGGAGGTGGCGGGGAAGGCCATGATGAGGATGCCGCTGACGATGCTGCTGAACGCCACCAGCTGGCCGGGCAGGCTGTTGGGCACCATGTCGCCGTAGCCCACCGTCGTCATGGAGATGATGGCCCACCAGTAGGTGGCGGGGATGCTGGTGAAGCTCTGGGCGCCCATGCCCGCCGTGGAGGTGGTGGGCGCCGTGCCCAGCTCGCTCTCGGCCAGGTGCACGAGCGGCGAGAAGAGCGCCACGCCCACGCACAGGAAGCACAGGAGCAGGCCGAACTCGCGCGTGCTCCGCTGCATGGTCAGGCCCAGCGTCTGCAGGCCCAGCGAGTGGCGCGCCAGACGCATCACGTACAGGATCCGCAGGGCGCGCAGCACGCGCAGGAGGAGGCTCAGCTTGTCCAGGTAGCCTCGGCCGCCCCCGCCCCCACCGCCGCCGCCGACCACCTCGTCCTCCGTCTTGTCTCGCTCGTCCACAATCAGGGAGATGTAGTACGGGAGGATGGCCACGATGTCGATGATGTTGAGCGGCCCGCGGGCAAAGGCCAGCTTGCTGCGTGCTTGGACGAAGCGGAGCACAAACTCGAGCGAGAACCAAACCACACAGATGGTCTCAATTATAAACATGTGCTGACATTTCTGAGAGCACTCACCCTATGCAAGACAGAAAAAAACAGGGTGGCATTAAAAACAATGAGGGCATGAACAGCATGCAGTACAACCTGCCATTAATAACATTTTAATTAATGATATTTGACATCAAGTAGGTGGCCGATCTTGTATTTTGACTCAAATTTGATAGAGGAAAAAAATCCATTAGTGTTGTTAGTAGTTAACTGATGTAGGCATGGCTCAGAGATGCAAAAACGTAACAAATTTAAGGATTCTGACATTTCACTCATCTCAACGTTTCTGAATATCGCTGACACATCTGGTGTGTGAACAGCAGTGTGATGACTGAACAGCTGCTTGTCTCACCTTCCTCTCCTCCTCTCTGAGGTCCGGCATGGTGCTGATGCACAGGCTGATGACGGTCACCGCGATCATCACCATCGAGAAGACGGCGAAGGTCTTCCCCAGCCAGCCCGACTCCGGGTTCTCCACCATGTCCCGCAGCATGGTCATCGCCTTGCGGCAGCCCTTCTCCTCTAGGGGGCGCTGCACCAGGGCCTGCCGGCGCTGCCGCAGCTCCTCGTCGCGCCGCTTGCGCTCGGCCGTCTCCTCCACGTGGGTCATCATGCGGCGGCGGCAGCAGCGCTCCATGTGGCCCGGGTCCACGCCCCAGTAGTTGAGCTCGTCCCAGAGCGACACGGCGCAGGCCTCGCGCAGCAGCCGCAGCCGGCCCGCCGCCAGGAAGTTGAGGATGACGCGGAAGGCCGCCGAGCTGCGGTCGAAGAAGTACTCGCGCCGCGCCTCGTCGTAGTCGTCGCACAGGCGGCAGATGTCGCCGCGGCTGCGGCAGAAGCGCAGCTGGCCCAGCCGCGTCAGCGGGAACTCCTCCAGCGTGCTCCAGGGGAAGGCGTAGCGGTCGCCCCCCACGTTGATGAGGGCCAGCTGCTCGTGGTCCACTTTGCCCAGGGCCTTGGGCTCCCGGAGGAATTGGGCCCGCTTGTAGTAGACCCCTTTGACGCTCTCGGTCTCTGGGATCTCGGTGAAGAAGCGGTCGAGGCTGCTGTTGTCTGTGCTGACGGAGAGGTTGCTGAAGTCCCGGTTGGCATTGCTGATAATGGGCATGGTGCCGGTGGAGGGATTGCGTCTGTGTCCTCAGTCAGATGAGATCTAGATCTGTGCTCTGGACCAGGACACCAAGACAGGATGGTGCCCTTGCAGACAACACTAAAGAGTGGAAACAACATTACAGATCCTTCTTACCAACCACAAGGATAAGTGAAAGCTCCATAAAGGACAACATTATTGATCTTGGAGATTCAAACAAACAAAACTCAAAATAATTCTCAATCAATCCTTTAAGGTACTCAAAAAGGTGCTATAGAACAAAAAAAACATGCTTTATATATGGCAACCCTAAATGGTTCTTTAAGCCATTGAAGGATCCATCAAAGGAACCCCTCAGGGTTCTAGCCTGCATGGTTCTATATACTGTAGCACCCCAAGAATCCCTTTTGTAAGTGTATATACAAAATACTGACACGTTTTGCCATGAAATGAAGGCAAACCATTACTGAATGTCTTGAAAGATTATATAGCAGACTTGCCTTGTGATTCTCTTCGCAGGTTATTTCAGCAGCAGCATCCAAACTAAGGGATTCTGTACCACGGAGAGGCCAAGGACTGTTTTAACACATGCCCCGCGACATGGTTTCTCCTACAACAACTTACATCCAGCATTTCCAAATCATTGCAGCAAAACAAAAGCATATCCTATTAGGTACGGAAAAAAACAATTGGGCAACAATCCCCCAGAGCTAAGCCCCCATCCCTTGCTTCCTCAGCTGTTATGAATATCATGCAATTGCAGTAATTATGTCACTTAGATAATTATAAAACGCAATGGTCTTCAATTCAAGATATAATGTTGATTTTTTACTTTCAAAAACAACAACAAAGGGCAGCCTTTCTCTCTTTCTCTAATGGCATGGTAAAGCAATCCTGACTGTTAATTCATAAACTCGGATGACATCTATTTCTGTTGTCTGATCCTTTCTGATGTTTTCAAAATAAGTGGGATGTCGCCAAGCAAACGGCCGAATTTCAGCAGGAAGGTGAGATTTTGATTGCTACATACCAACCCTGCTGTATTTATAACAGGCAAGTTGAAATTTAATTAGGAAATACTGAACAATCATTTTCACGTCACGTGTCTCTTAGGGGAAATATCTCTGTAAAATGTAAGTTGTTGCATCTTTATAACAAGTGTCTTGACATGAAGGGCACCACTTCACAAACGAATCATCGCCATGATGAATATTGAATAGTAGCTTAACTTTTGTCCTGAAGATGCATTAATTACCGGGATATTTCCTCAACATTCTTTCAGTTCACTCTAGGCGAAACATTACATTGTTCCTGAATATTTAAGTAGGCCTATTAAACTATTTACTCACTGCCTTAGACGTGGTCGATCGTTCAGGTTCATATGCGCCCCTTTAAAAGAACACATCCTATTCACTTTTGCATGTCCGGCTAGAAATAACATTGTTTCACACTTCTGGGATTCCTAATAGACAATGAGGTCAGACGAATATGAGCAACATTTTAAAGTCGTAAAAAGAAAGAAGGTGCAACAAGATGCGTAACTTACCCGTATGCGTCAAGGCTACAGTACTCCTCCAGAGATTGGCAGGTTAACGCACGTATCGTGTTTTCACCTGTTTTGTGACAGTTTACAGCGTTCGCAGACTACATGGTGATCAAATCAAACTAATCTGCCTGTTTCATCAGCATCCCCCAAGTTATTGGTTCTGTCTGTCCGGGGTCAGTCAGAGAGAGGGACATATCCGCGCATTGCAAACGGTCAGGGATAAAAAACGATTATCCAACACCCGTGTCCTCCAAAAACCCACTACTGCATGTGTCATCTGGAGAATTATGTGTGTGTGTGTGTGTGTGTGTGTGTGTGTGTGTGTGTGTGTGTGTGTGTGTGTGTGTGTGTGTGTGTGTGTGTGTGTGTGTGTGTGACACAGAGAGAGAAAGAGAGAGAGAGAGAGAGAGAGAGAGAGAGAGAGAGAGCAGCAGTGGGACAGGATGCCAAATGTAGACACAGTGATCCGTAGATACACACATACTTTGCTGCCTTTTTTGTAATTAAACATTATTTCAGCATGTAGTGCAAAAACAAATTTGTTCTTTGTTTTTTGTTTTGTAGCTTTGTATACAGCTATGCAACTTGAGGGGGAATTTGCAACAATATCAAAAGATAAAGACAAATGAAAATCACAATGCTTAGCTTAGACCTCTACAACATTATTTCAGAGAAGAAAATATTAGACTGTGTGCCTTTTTGACTATGCATTGTATGCCACATGTATCGCATGTGTAGTGTTGAACAATGGCAACAGATGTATACTACGTTTTGTAATAGTTGAATGGCAATCACTTGATTCCTGATCCCTGATGCATATCAGCCAGGGATTACAAGTAATCTCCCAGACGGATGACGATATCTGAACAGCTTGCTCCTGGGAAGCAACCAGTCTTTTAAGTTGCCATTGCTGGGTGGACTCTGTATTCATGCTTAAAATAGCATGCATGAAGCTCATCTGACAGTGAACTGTGTGTATGTATGCATTCACTTTGCTGTAGGTGATGGCGGGTATTTTTCCTATACTTGTCATATTAAAAGGGTGGTGGTATAGACATACATGTAGAGATAAAGATCATTGAAAAAAAGCATGAACAAGTTCTGTTCAGTGAAGCAAACATACACTTGAATATTGAATGGGGACAGGAGTCCATCACTTTTTAATGGCTGTTTTTCATGTTCAAACCTCCTTCACATCCTCTGGCCTCTTCCTCCAACTTGGGTTACCGGTAATGGGATGTGGCAGTCACGCATTAGAAAACCTGAGAACGTTCTCAGCTAGAGTGCTTTGAGGGTCTGCTTACAATCCTCATCTAGCCTTTCCTCTGCCCCCCACCGCTCCCCACCTCGGAGTGCTCTCTGGTTTCAAGAGCAAAGCCACAGGCCAGCTAAAAGTCTAGTTACACCCCATCAACTAAATATACAAAACCGGCTATCCATTCCCCTACTGGCAGGAGAGGTGAAAGGAGGAGATATATAATTCGGAGAAGAATTGTTATATGATACAATTAATCACGGTCACAGAACAAGAACAATAATCAGTCTGCCATCATGTGTAAGAGTAGATGAGCTGTGTGTGCTACCAGAAAATCCCTGTGAAAACATCAGAGAAAATAACAGAGAGAAAAGAAAATACAAGTATTAAATACATGTAACTTCCTTTTTCTTTAACAAATATGCCAACAATCATTGGATAGCAATAATGATTGTCTATTTGCACAGCTATTTGTCTGCTTAGAGTTGTAATTGCAATCTATCACTATTGGCATCCCAGGTGTCGAGGGCTCTGTTAGTCTTAAATCAATGTCAGACTCTAATCAAGGACTGCTTTAACTGGGTTTTCTGTTCTGTTAATATTGTATGAACCCAACAGATCACTGTGCTGTTGGAGAGCATGCCCATCAGAAAGAGAGAGAATAACAACAATCATAATAATACACATTTGTGTGTAATTGGCAGAGAAACAAAGATGCACAGGGCTGTGACCTCCTTCCACACTTTCTCCAACACCAACAACTACAAATTAAAAAAGCAGAAGAGCAAGTAATAGTTTGAAGTTTAATGCCAAGAAAATAAGTGATAACAAGGAATGTTTAGTCTATTTAAAATATGAGCTGAGTGAGATACAGTACTGCATGTGTTCAGGAAAGTACTGTATGTAAGCAATTGGATTGAGATGTCTTGTTTGTAAAAGAAGTTAGATTGGTTTGACAATCAATACAGAAAACATAATTAGGTAAATGTGTATCAGTCTTATTCAAGGAACCAAACTCAGTCTCTATGTGGTCCAGGATCTATATGCAAAAATAGAGAAAACATAAACCATCATACAAGGAAACCACAATGAAAACAAATCTTAGAGTAATCTACCCTGGCTGTGAATAAACAGGAAGGGTCTGGTGTGTTTTATTTGAATGTTTCTCCATTTTACTTCTCTTTAAAGGGCCACGCTCTGAACGTTGTCATGTTTTACCAAAATGTTGCATTGTTACATTTACAGATCGAGATAGTGTCAAAGACATGGCTAATGAAAAATCTGTATAGTCCTTGAGGCAGACCCCCTAATTCTGATTGGTTGTAGCTTTGTGTGTTTCCCCACTCTGTTTTTATGCCTCTGCAGGCATGAACTACATGAATAGGCAAAACATCTTGACATAGATATTCCCATAAAACTTCCACAGCTGATTATTTACATTATGTTTTTTTTCTATATCACAACAAGTTCAATACATTATTATTAATTAATACATTTTATAGACACTGTAAAATACAAATAAAATGTGCTTTCTCCAATGATGTCTTTGTCTCCATCTGTTGGTGGAAATAGGGCCTGCATATCATCCAGCCTCCCAATCTGTGTCACTCACAGACAATAAACTTTGCACCACCTCTGATGGTGTGATCCATTTGTCCAATGTGGTTGTCTACGAGAAGCAAGTTGTATGAAAAAAAGTTATGCAAAATGATGCGATGGCACACCCCCTAAACTCGTCTGACGAGAAGTGATCTCGTATACGTCAAAGGACCCCCAATTCACAGCGAGTTCTTGTGACAAGGACGTTGCATCATTTCACAAGTTACAAGTTGTCACAAGCCATCAGCTTGCACAAACGGATCGCATGATGCCTCACCCAGGGTATCAGCACATAGTTTCAGCCCAATTGCCAGACTGTTTCAGCCTGAGGATTACTTTCAACGTATTAGCCTCATTTACTGTGGTGACAAAAGGTTAATTTCCCTAGCCTGGCCCTGGCCCCACCCGGCTATCTTAGCTCATTTTCATTTTACTGAGATTCAAGTCTGGCTCCTCTCAATGTGTTTACGTTTCCCTCAGCCAATCAGTGGCCAATCAGTGATGAGGGGGGTTGACATAGTTTTGAAATGGAAAGTGGACGTGGTGAGCAGTAGTGCAACATCTGCAAACAACAACAAAAAAGCAGTTGGAAAGAATGGGTAAATTTATACTGCAAAGGTAAATACAGTAATTTCCCATGTATTAGCAACATTGTGTATAAAACGCAGGACAGTGTTTTGTGCAAATATAGGGATAATAATGATAATAAAAAATGTATTGAACTCACCTGCGTGTTAACCTCAGTGCCCAGCAGCCCAATGAATTAGATTCAGAACATGCTTTAATCATAAAGAAGAATTGCATTCCCAGCCAGCCCTGTCTACTCATAGAAGCTACCTGAAGAAAATGTGAAAAATCAAAGTATAAACCTACTGTATAGGCCTAGGTAAAGTCTGGAAATTAATGTACCGGTGCATTGTTTGTGTGTTACGGTGTAGTTATCAGTTTGAAAAAGTTAAGGCAAGGTAAGATGTAATGTAGGAATCCCTGATCATTGTTAGGTTCAGTTAACGCAAAATCGATGTCCATTACGATGCTAGGGTTGGAAACATTTCCCAATTGTGAGCACCCACTGCCTAGACTCTCTTCAAGCAGTGAAAGTAGTAAGACCTGTGAACGGGTTTCCCCGTTTACTTCTTTCAATCATCAGTGTGGCCAGGTATATGGTCCCAGTCATGTAGCCTAATTGATGCTACAACTGATTTCCATGGAACAAGATGGAAAATATGTCAACACAAGATGGAAAAAACAATAACCATTAGCCTACATAAATTCATACAGGTTCCACTAACAAATAGGCCCTACTGTATGGGTGCCCTACCAGAGCAAGCTAGAGCCTAGTTTCCTCAGCTTGAAGATTGTAATCACAATTTGTGTTTTGAGAGAAATCCCATTATTATTTAATGACTTGCATATGGCACACACATTCTAGGTTATGTCACTCTATGTGCAATGGCAGGATAATTTTATCCAGGGCCAGGGCCCATTAGTTGGCTCACCACATCATCTAATTCCATGCCTCACAAGCCCAGCAAGTTTTGTTTTTCATTAGGCTAGCCACTAACTCATACATTTTTTTATGATGTTTCTATACTGAGAATGGACGTTTGATGCATGTTAAAATATATGGTTATGGTTATGGTTATGGTAGTGGTGCTTAGCAGACGCTTTTGTCCAAAGCGACATACAAACAAAAAAACACAGTTATTAAATTTAGCAGTTGATCATACTGTTGACTAAAGAGAATAGCTACTTAACAATAAATAGTGTCAATATAAGCAATGCAATGAAAATAAAACAATGACTAAATGGGAGAATAGTAGTTAAACAATAATTCAATCAATCAAAGTCATTCAATCAATTACAATAACAATAACTATACAATAAAAAACAATAATAAAACAATGTCAATTTAATGTCAATTTAATCAATAATGGTAACAAAACAACGCTTACAGATACAAACTTAACCATAAGAACATTAATAGACCAAATGCATATTGAATAGCCTAAATATGCCTTCAGATTCCTCTTATATAACGCATTAGAATATAAATGTAACGCATTAGAATCCTTCACCACACTGATTTCCCCCCTCAATGCCGAAGAATAAAACCTTGAAAAAGTATTATATAGACCTACTGTATATTCACCTCTTTGACAGTACCAGAGCCCATCCGCTAGGCTAAACGTCTCTACTGTGGTATAGTGCCCTATATGTGGAGAGTACCGCCAACTGTGTTTGGAATGTTCAGAGCAGTTCTGCCAAGGATTGGTTCAGAGGTGGTCACGTGTTTTATGGACGCCATTTTTACTACCAAAAGCACTTTTGACTAGAATGCTTTCTAATGCTTTCAGATGGCAGTGTTTGAGTATCGTTGGCATTAAGTCTTAATATCTTCACCATACAGCGACCCATTTTCTCACTGGAAACTTTTCTGATAACGTTAACATTATAACGTTTACGTCATAAGCATTGTTAGTGATAAGACTTGTTAAGACATTTGCAGCACGGATTTTGTTTCTAACTACCCGGAGAGATGCCACTTCTGGAGGAGCAGCGAATACATCATACATCGTTCGTCTTAACCTTGTCTAAAAGGAAAACGGTTGGAACAACTCTGGTAAATAAGGTTTTTCATCTCATACTGTTATCATTTATGGTCTTAATTTCCTTGCATTTTTGCGTTTTTGAAGCACTAAAGTGGCTATTAAGACAAGCAGCCAGTACGTAGTGTTGTGTCGTGTGTGTTAATAATAGTGCTACAGCTGCTTAGCAGGTAACATAGCGATCTGTAATCATTGATAAACTTGTTAGTTTTGCATTTTCTTTCTTGTCGAGCAAAATAAGACAACGTCTTGTTTGCCTATTTTAAGAATGTCCTCCTGCTTGACTGAAATAGCTGGTCGGATAATTGCAGTTTGCAAGTTAGCTAGTCTTTCTATCAACGTTGTTAGAAACTTTACCAGTAGCCTAGGCACAGTATTGTCCAAATAAATCTGTTGAAATACACAGCATAGTTTGAAGATATGGTTTGCTAGCTATCTGTCAAACTTGGTAGGTGGTGTGCTAATCACGAATTATTAAGTGGTGTCAATACAGACTTCAGCTCTACACTGGTTGTGTAGGCTATACTTCAATCTGTCAGCCCTCTAATGAGTGTGCCATGCTTTATTGAATCATGGTTTAAGGTGATGAATTATGTCTGTATTATATCATAGTAAATAATATGCTCCCTCTTTGTCTTTTTCATTATTTTAGATGAAGGTAGAGAAGAGTCAGTGGCTGGTGAAGTAAGAGGGATACAGCTGTCTGCTGATTCAAGGTCCCTGCCCCGTCGCCTCAACATCCTCAAGATCCTGTAGGCTACTGCTGCTGCTCCTTGCTTCAGCAACTTTCCCCTGATGCCTGACACCCCTCATCACCAAATCAGCCCAGTCAACATGGACCCAACATGGACCCAAGTCTCCACCACAGTGTGCACAATACACTATACACAGACAGGGTATGTGATCGGTGTCAATATTGCATTCAGACAAATTGAAATTCCTTCCAAAGAACAAGTACTTTCCTCAGCTGGATCAATTTAAGTCAAGATAAACAACAGCTTCCTTTCTTCATCGTGTTCTACCATTAACATTATTATGTTTATATTTTTGGTTAATTAAGGCACTTAGTTGCAGTTTCTCAGGTACACTTTGCTATGATGTCATTAGTAAAATTATTAGGAGGATGTAGCGTGTGTGGTGTTAAATGGCACTGCCTTGTATTATCCAAGTCTGAGGCTGAGAGAGGAGATTCACGGTCTGCTCCCTTTGTGTCCCATGTTTTGTGGGTGTGTGTGAGAGAGTGCGCGACAGATAACGAGTGTGGTGTAGAAGCATACACATTTAATGACAACCTGTGCACATTTCAGATTTTTTAGAAGAGCAGTCCTTACTACAGTGGTAGAAATAGTGGTATTTTTATGTACATCTACCCATTTAATGACAAGAGTTTCATTATTTTACATGCAGGACGAGAACAAAGGTACAATTGGTCTGAGGGGAGGACACCGCAGACAGCTGATCAACTCCATGTCATCTAATCAGGCCATGTAAAGGACCATGAAGGGATGGACTTGGTGGAGGACAACAATGTGACACCCGAAAAGAGTACATGGAGATCTCTCATCCTCATCCCTCATGCTTATATTGCATTTCATATAGGCCTAGATTCTGATGGTCTTGTAAATGTTTGTTACACAAGTCAGAAATTGTTGTCTTTGATTATTTAATTTGATTATAATAAATGGAAATATATTTTATTGAAAAATATTTTTGAAAACCTAGCAAGTTTGTGTGTTTTAGTATCAGAATGAGCTTGTATTGACCAAGTATATCTACAAGGAATTTGACTGGCATTAGCTGTTGGAACAATTAGACATACAGTAGTATGCAGTCAGAAGATGCATACTATAGAGCACCACAATATACATAAGGCACCTACCAATAGATTGAGTGATGGCAGTGGGAAAAATGTGATTATTGTCTGGCAGGTTTTGTGCATAAGGGTAAGTTATTATTTAACGGAAAAGTTTGAGGTCAAACTAATGGTGACCTCCATGTAGCTTTTGTAATAATAATAACTTTATATAATAATAGCCTAACTTTATGATAATAATATATTTTTTAAATAACATGTGTTCAATTAAAACTATTTTCTTTTACTGTCCCAGAGTCTATTGAAACAACATACTTATTGATAAAAAAGAAAATAAATAGCATATTTTAGTCTTGCCTCATGCACGGTCGAAATACATTGTATGCCTGAATCTGGAGGTCTGACGTCATATCTAACAGTGATTCAAAGAGTTGCTGCAACATGTAGGGATTGCTGGCTTAAGTAAGGTAAGATGTTATTCATTGTGCCCTAAACAGGCTTATTTCACCAAAATGAAGCTTTCAGCTTTCTCTTACTGCTTTATTTCAAGTTGTTTCCTCAGACTAATATTTAACTGCTGTAAGAAATTGGATAAACGAAGTTCGCCTCGTAGGCGTTTTCAGAGCTAGCTGGCTCCAACTAGGCAACGTTTATCACTATTTATCTGGTCTTTGCTATTTTTTTCAAAATGTATAATGCAGCGTATTTGCAACAGCATTTACATCTTAATGAATAGTGATGCATATTATAACATTTATAGGCTTGTTTATGACGATGTTAAGCTATTTGTTTCAACATGTCATATTCGCCCTATTGACCATCATTGAGACGAACGTATGTGACGTCACTTCTGGTCGTAAAGATGGCGCCCATGATTTGAGTTGGCGATACCAAAGATCGTATAGTAACTAAGATGAATCATAAAGGGGTTTTTCAATGGAACGAAATAGCAGCACTTCCTGCCTCCTAAAGGGGCGTGTTCAGTGACGACATAATCAGACGGGCTCTGGTGTCAGTGACGAAGTTCGACGTTGGTTGTTCGAAGAAGAAGTGATTCGTGCCAAAAAGAAAAGGCTGTTGTTGTCCAGGTAAGTTTACAGTTCCGTTTCACAAACTAATGTCAAGATGTTGTATGTGTGTGTGCGCTAGGTTTATTATTTAGTTAGAAATATGTTAGTCTATTTGTATAGGTAGCCTAGTGCAGCTATGATTTTCACATTAATAATAATGAAGAAACGCAAATGAGCTAACGTTAATCTTCGGGTGATCTATCTGAGGTAAATTAGCTACATGCTATCTTGATTTACGTTCAGTAAAATATTTTTAACAAGATAACACACGATTGGAAAATGATTGGAAAATGTATGTACACAAGAGGACGGGTTTTTTTTTAGTTCGTGTTGAACTATGCTTTTATTCTTGTCATTTTGTGCCAGTGAAGCACTGAAGTTTTCTCTTCGCCCGTGTTCCCTCCTCTTGCATTCGGCGGTTTTCCTTCCGTAGCTCGGCACCGATTCTACACATTGTGTATTTTTGTAGGATTTTTTTCTGTAGAGCAAAGCTGTGCTCTGGATGTCGACGTGACATGTTGTTGAACACGTCTGACAACTCTATGTGTTCTTTTAATTTTTTGCCAAGGTCACGGTCTGCCCAGTGCCTTTTAATTAGAGGAGCTAATTTGGACTCCATTTTGATGATGGTGTCTGTCATTAATTGTGATGGCTGTATTAAATTTGCGCTGTGTGTGTATCTTTTTCTTTTTAGAAATGTAGCCGAATCGGTCAGTGTGGTGGTGTAGTTGTGGTCGGTGTGTGGGATGTGGACCAGGAGCTCTTCACAATCAGTGCAGGAGGAGAGTAGAGGGTCTGATTTTATCTCTCTTACGAGCCACCCAGAGATGTAGGTTAGCACTTCCTCCTCAACGCAGTCTGAGGTGACCTCCATCACTTCCAGTATCTCAGCCTCCTCCGAGATGTCCTCCCATTCTGAAACAGACTACATAACATTCTCTGTGAGTATGTGCTAGTTCATTATGATTTTCATGATAGCCCACAGACAGGGTATGATGGTAACATACACTGAAGTGTAGATTGCGAGTAACTTTTATTATTAATAAAACAAATTGGATCTACTTCATGTGTGCAAATAACATACGGTTAATGCACCCTCTATTCAGCTATTCAGCTAGGCAGTGAAAAAATAGTGTATAGTGTCAGATCACCATTTGCTTGCTCTTGCCTGAGAGTTTGATGTTGTGGGAATTTCAGAGGGGTGGTTGCCAGTTGTAGTCGGCCTATTGCTGATTTCACTGATTAGACTGTTGTTATTGTCTGTTAAACAGTTGGACCCCATGCCAGTTGTTAATTCAGCAATGGAGGCACTCTTGATGGCTGCCGCAAACTCCCTGCTGGTCGGGTTGAACCTGTGGCCTCCTTTGCCACGGATCACGGAGAACAGATTCTTTTGAAGAGAGGGTGAGTGATATACAGTATGTCAGATATGAGATTGGATAGCTTCTGTGGTCGTATGTACTGTATGTGTGTAAGGCTATTACCTCCAGGCAGTCCTGGTTTAATTTAGCCGTGCAGATAAATTTCAGTTCAGGTATTTCCACCCTCAGTTGGCTGACAAGCAGCATTATGCTGCGGATGGTGAGGATCAGCCCACGCTGACAAGGAGGAATGAATTTCGGTCTGTAGCATTAAACAGAGAAGACAATGATCTATTATAGTAATGATTGTGAAGTCTGACTTAGAGTGGGAACCCTGATGTACTGTTTTCTTGCCAACCTGAAGGTCCAAGATGAAATCTCCTGCAGACTTTGCCTGAGGTAGTCCATCTGTGCCCTGCTTCCTGGACCTAGAGGTCGTCGCCACGGATTGGAATCAACGCAGCTTCTGAGAGGTAAGTGTTTGTGTTTCCAATCAGTTACTGTATAACAATTTGACTAATATTAACAATGTTGTGAGTGGAATACATGTGGAGAGAGATTTTTACCGTGAATTCAATATGTCAAACAGCTTATTTATATCTTCAAAAAAGTTAGCTGTTGTTAGCACCTCAACTGGAAGACGTTTTAGATCCACCATGGACTTCATGCCTATGTGGTTGCAGTAGTATTATCACATTTAGATAGATTGATAGATAGATAGATAGATACTTTATTGATCCGCAAGGGGAAATTCAAGGAGGTTAGTAGGTCATTTAGTAGGTAGGGGACAGGTATGACTTAAAACACAAGCATGCACTGGTGTAACGATGGCATTTAAAGACAATAAGAAGTTGTTCACCAGCTGCCACGGTGTGACTGAAGACTTGCGTTGCCAGTCGAACGCGCATGTTTGTGAATGGTGGTAGGGTCACATGCTTCAAAGTTATTTTAGGAGCCATCCGGACAGTGTTCTGTTTGTCGATGTCATAAAACATTTCAAAGTGTTTCCACTGGATTTTTTTTGATCCTATCTGTAACATAACATAACAGACAGTAAAAGGTGATTAAAGATATTTTGCTTGTGAATCGAGAAATGGGCTTTAAGAAGTTAAACTATGTGTAATTTGATTGTAACACTAACCGTAAGGCCATGTTTTTTAAGATTGTTCCGCACTGATTTTACAAGATGTGGCACATCAAATATCAGGGGAATGTTTGTCCCGTCCACTGATATACAGTGGGCATCAGTTGTGCTGTCTGTGATGTTAAGGCTGGCTCCTAATAGCTTCAGTGTTTTCAAATTAGTTGTTGACTGATCACAGACCACAGATATGACCTGCCGTAAAAGAGACAGTGTGTTAACTTGACCTTTATCTCATGTGTGCAGACAATAAGTTGCTTTATTCTAATTTTACAGTATTCAAACTCACATGGAAACCGATCTGTGTAAGTCGTCTCACAGCCATTGATAAAATGTCAGCTGTCTCTTCTGCGGAAAGAGCAGTTTTGGCTAAGAAGTATCCGATGGCCTGAAGTGAGTAGATGGAAGTGTGTTGAGACAGTAATTAGTTTTAATTGGTGTCTAATATGAACAGAACCACTAGGCATGCAAACTAAACATAAAGCCTCACTTGTTTCCACTTTGAGGCCACACCTCTCGCCATCACCACCATGGACTGGTTGGCCACGTCGCCTTTAGAGGTCAGCCCATCTATCTGATCTAGGGCTCGGTTGTAGTCCAGGTGTTTTTTGATAGCCATCTCATCAAATACTAGTGACACTACTAACTGCGATCGCTGCATAGTTTGTGCAAGCAGTGCCATCTGTTGCAGGATTGACTCTAGGAAGCCTGGCTGTAAAGCAGATGAACACTAGCTCATTAATAAAATGAATCTTAAAAACATCTGAAATAACATTCTGCTGTATCTCTTACTTGGATATGGCCCACATTCTTGTTTATAAACCGTTGCAGAGTTGCAGGAGATGGAAGAACAAAATGCCTCCTCAACGTCCTGTAGGCATTCTGACTGTGGTGGAACACTTGAACACCTAGCTGCTTCACAGAGGCAGGGAATTTTCTCCCTCTTCCTTTCGGGCTATTTTTTTTTACTTGGAGGCTCAAAAAGTCTGCTGACTCTGGTGGGAGAACTTTTAGGGCGTCACACAGCTTTTCTTTAGCCTCTTCAGTTTTTAACCTTGAATGTCAACCAAAGTTATTAGGTTAGGTCAGAAGAAGACAGAAGAACACACAACATATGTACACCGTCTTGTCTGTATACAAGGGAAACCTACTTAGACCTGAGCTCTTTGACTTGAGCTTGGAGTCTTTTTTTCAGTCTCCTTTTGTTGTCTTTCTCTCTCTTAAGCTGTAAATATAGGTGTCTTCCTTTCTCCTTCTCTCTCCGAAGTCTCTGCTCAAGCTCCAATACTTTCTCCCTTTCCAGCCTCAGCTCTTCCTCAAGCTGACCCAAGTGATTTGGTGTTATCTATATGAATTTAGACTTTTATGTGATACTATCATCAACAGTCAATCTTTTACATTGCATGATTGAGTATTTACTTATTAAGTTATTAAAACCACCTTACTTCCACCACTTCTTCCTCAATTATTTCTATTTCTTCCAGGTGTTCTTCCACTTGGACATTCATTTCTATTTCTTCTATTTCTTCTAGGTGTTCTTCCATTCGGACATTCATTTGATCTGCTTGTTCATACTCTCCTTTAAAAGATTATGTTAACTTGTTACTGTCTCATGTCATATCTATCTATCTATCATTCTATCTATGTATCAAGTTACATCCCATTCTTACTCCATGTGGTTTAATATACCACCAGTATTGTAGTTATAGGCGCTTCAACTCTTCTGGGAAGGCTTTCTACAAAGTTTAGGAATGTGTTTATTGGATTGGACCTATATTAAACCTTTTGTTTTTGTTTCTTATGTTACAGAGGCTGATGGTGTTGACACTACTAGCCCTTCGATACCTAGAAGAATGGAGAGACGGCCTGCACTTCAGCTGCCGCTATTTTATACTATATAACCACACATATGGGCAATACCTACCAGTATTTTCAATCCTTCTCAAGACACGACGTCTGCCACAACTTGATGGAGGGGGGTTAGGGCAGTTAATCAGGGTTGGCACAGCATTGTCAGTTAAACGCTTTCTTTGTTGCTGCAAAATACATTACCATCAGAAATATCCTGTTTCCTTAATCAAATATTTGTTGTGTGGTTATTTAGGTGAACTGTGATGTAGTTGACAAACAAATGAGACTGTACCATGTGGATAATCATGTTCGGTTCAAAATGAACTTCGCAGACTCCATGACCTCCTTTTCTGAGAGTGGCTTGGGGCAGATGAATGGACAGATCTGCTCGCCTGATATTAATAAGCCACCTCTTTCTCCTAGTAGTTCAATAAAATGGTATAAAGAAATTTTTACTAGTCTTTGTGCATCATTCAAGACGCATGTGGAATACTCTTTCAAAATGAGCTGATGTACATACACACTTTAAAATCCTGCTATACTCTAAGCTGTGCTGTATGGTATGTATGAGTTGGTTGAGTTTCTCACTGTAACTTGTTGCCATTTTGCCATATAGCCAACGTTAAGGTTTGGCTGGCGTTATTGGTCACACTTAGGCTACATGTGTAAACTTTACTTAATTAATGTTAACAACTAGCAGGTACTTATTTGAGTTGATAGCATAATTTAAAAAGTGTCATGTTATGCACATACAAAACATGTGTTATGAACCTGATCTTAAACTGTGTAACGATATGTATGCCTACTTAATAACCTACATAATGTAACTACGCACCTTTCTGCGTCTTTTGGGAATGAGAAGACAGAAACATTCTTCCTGTTCGAACAACCAATTGCCGAGCAAGCTTTCGGCATTTTCAATTCAATAACTCTTAAGGTAGGCTACTATTATCTAGTTATACTAGGCAGATACTATTTGGTTGTACTACCAAAAGTTCGTTATTTTGTCAACGATTCTCAGGTGTGCCGTTGTCAACAGGTAGCCTGCACGAGCGCTGAGCTCAGCGGAGACATAAACAGACAGAGACAGATCACGAACAAAGTCATTTTTCTCTTTATTTATTTCGCTGAAAAAAACAATTTCAATGTGGAAATGTTAGAAACACATGTGGCTTGTGGAATATGGGTTCGTTACTTGCATTGCTGAATGTAGGGCTAAGGGATTAGTCATTATCCGAGATGATGTTTATTTCTTCCATAGGAATACATAGACACGGACCTCCCGTTTGCCTCCTAAATGGGTGTGGCAGTTCCGAACCCTACGTCATAATGAAACCAGAATTTACCCTCATATGAATCGTCTCGCTTTATAAACCGTCTCTGGCGATACTCTCCACATATAGGGCACTACTGTGGTACGCCCGTACCTAATGGAACTTATGCGTCACGCAAAACGTAATACGTAAAGCGTTGCGTTTCGCGGAAGTTGTACAGTTGTTATCATTTTAGCTTGTCAGGAAGCTGTGTTTGCCCACTTCTAACCCGAACACAAAGGTAGGCAACTCAAACTTTTCACGCAATATTGACAGATGGCACTTGTCTTAATTGATTATTTGCGTGTTTTAACCACGGTGTGATGTGGTGATGGTGTTAAGTGTGTATGTCTAGAATTTACATTTGTAACTCTGGTTAAAAGCTTCTTAGCGTGGCTATTTTTTTACGTGTAGCTGCTAGCTAACATTTGATAGCTTGGTATGATTAAGCAAATCATTTACGTCGTCATGTTTCGGTTATTATAAGGAGGTTCATGACTTATCAAACATGTAAGATGTTAACGTTAGCTAATTCTACGGTTTGATTTGCTGATCCTTTTGAACGTTATTAGGTCATGGGAAAGAATAGCGCAAGCAAAACTAGCAGAAAAACAGCGTTCAAATTGGAACGTAACAGGCTGTGTTTCGGTGAATCGAAGTTCGCGGTTAAACATACATAACTATACTATAGTATAGTATACGTACTATAATGTTTCAGTGTATATATAATTATGGAGATGGTGGGCATTATTCAATGGTATCTTGGTTAGCTGTTAGATGTGTTGGTTAGGAATCGGTAGGTGATTGTTTTCAATGCGCTGCGCTTGTGCCCAGCTAGTTCCTTAGCCAGTTCAGGGGATCCCCATGCTGAACACGGAAGTGACCGAATGCTTCACTTGTTGACTTTGTATCAGACTGACAGCTGACTGTCATTTGTTATCCTTAAAATTGAAGATTTAGAAGTTTGACGGCTAGCAAGACACAGCAGAACATTTTGATGTGAAGCGACATTTCGATGTCCTGCTTGGGCGTGTTTACTTTTCCTGAGTCACAAGGAAACGTTCAACACATGACGTTATCGTTACCTTTAGCAGTATCCTTTATTCCACTTTGACTTTGTTTCCGATGTTTATCTTTAGACCAAGACAACACACAATCCATCATGCTTGGTGGTGGATTCAAAGCGGAGAGACTTCGAGTAAATCTCCGACTAGTCATCAACCGCCTTAAACTACTGGAGAAAAAGAAAAGTGGGTATTACACTGTCACGTGTTTAATGTAATGCCGTGTTGAGTATCCATTTCTATACCTCTTAACACAACATCTCATTCCACAGCCGAATTGGCACAGAAAGCTAGGAAGGAAATTGCAGACTACTTGTCAGCAGGCAAAGATGAGCGAGCTCGAATCCGAGTCGAGCACATCATCAGAGAGGACTACCTGGTGGAAGCCATGGAGATCTTGGAGCTGTACTGCGATTTACTGTTAGCCCGCTTTGGCCTCATTCAGTCAATGAAGTAAGTTGGCCTAAACCAATACTAAATTGACCCATGAATATTTTTGAACCTGTGTGTTGTGTATACTGTATTTGGTTGGATATCAGGGACTGATCATGTCCATCTCTCCCACCTCAGAGAGCTGGATCCGGGCCTGCAGGAGGCTGTATCCACTCTCATCTGGGCTGCTCCTCGACTGCAGTCAGAAGTCTCAGAGCTCAAAATTGTGAGTACATGCAACAGTTGCATTTAGTTATGATAAAGTACAGTAAACATGTTTTATTTCTATTGGCTTAATAGTATATACATATGTGTGGCTCTATTCATGGTTCTATTCAAATTGTGTTGTCTTTTTAATACCAGGTGTCTGACCAGCTTTGTGCAAAATACAGCAAAGAGTATGGTAAGCTCTGCAGAACAAACCAGATTGGGACAGTCAATGACCGGGTAAGAAGAAGAGGCTATAAATACTATTTTTTAAGTTGTTTTACATGTCTGTTGTTGTTGTTAAATTAACACTCTGTATCTTTCCTCCCTTTTCCATTGAAGCTCATGCATAAACTGAGTGTAGAGGCCCCACCAAAGATCCTTGTGGAGCGCTACCTCATAGAGATCGCCAAGAATTACAATGTCCCATATGAACCTGATGCCATGGTCAGGGTGAGGACCAGCTACTCTATTCTATGTAATGGCTGGGATGAGATGCCAACTCTCAAACCTACCATTTCATTCAGATACAACATACATTTTAAAGAGTTTTATGGCACAGTTAAAAGGCCACACTTGCTCTAAATCTTGACGTGACAGAACATTTACACTACATGTATTAATTTAGCAGATGCTTTTAAACAAAGCGATTCACATATGCCAATTGTATTACAAGGTACTACTCGGTGTTAAATGCCTTGCTCAATGGCACAACGGTGGAAGCCTCCTGTTGAACCCCCCTTAATTGAACCTACAACTTTTCAGGCTACTGCATGCTAGCCCAGGTCCTTAGCCACTATGCTTCCAATACCCCAAAGCATATGTTTTTTATGAGTCATAAAGAATTTGTATCATAATGTCGCAAATCTTTCTTTTCTCTTATCAATTTGCGTGTAGCCGGAGGTGACCCCAGGCGAGGAGGCTGACCTTATTGACGTTGACAGCGACTTCAAGAAGGGTGGCTTCGGAGGCGGTGGCAGTGGAGGAGGAGGTGGCGGCGGTGGTGGTGGTGGTGGATTCACAGTGCCCCCTGGTGCTATGCAAATGCCTATGCCAATGCCCATGCCCATGCCCTCCGCGTTCAGCTACCCACCTCCCAAAGGAGCTGTAAGACCAGCCATTTTGTTTGTGATCCTACGAGTGCAAATGTGTTGTGTTTGGGAGTATTTATATCTCTCCACCCTCTCCCATAGGAGCCCTTTAATGGTCCTGTTGGTACCTATGATGGCTTTAATAACTTCCAGGCACCGGGAAGAGGAGGGCAGCCCCCACAGCTGCCCAGCTGCCCTCCCACCTACGAGTCTGTAAGTGAACGAGTTCCCCACCCCTCCCCATTCCACCTGCCAGATGGAGTCCACAATCTCAACTCTCAGGGAAGAGCTGTTTATAATATCCCCCTAGCTTGATTTCTTGCTTTCGGGCTATCTGATGCTACACCTCAGGGAATGCCTGTGGAAGTTGTTTTTCTAGGTGGAAGAAGCACTTGGGGAATGTGCATGTGGTGACTTAGATACAGGATGTACAACGTTAGAGTGAATCCTGCAGGGATAGTGGGTAACAACAGTAAGAACATGGCAGGATGGTAGTGTTGCTAATAACTTTTTTTTTTAAAAATCTCTCTGGTAAGAACACTAACCACTAACCACTCTTCTCATTGGCCTTGACACACCACTGCAAGCCTTTGAGAAGATCACCCATTTTCACCTTTTCTCCAAACGCAAGCAATTTCATTAATTAACCAACTAATTCACACTGTCTAACTCACAAACTCATCAGTCATCTGTGTGTTTATCATATTGAGTTTAGGAAGATTTGAGCAAACACTAATACAACTTTGTTCTTTCCTGTGTGTTCTGTGAAGATTGATGAATTGTCTATCAAACCCTCTGATCTACCCCAGGCTACAGGTCAGTGTCTTTCAACTCTTTCTGGTTTTGTTATTGACTGTAGGAAGTGTGGTGCAAACCACAGGTTGTTGTAGGTACCATAATTCAATGTAATCACAGTATGTGAGGTGTGATTTGAAAACATTGGTTCCATCGTAATTTAGACTAAATACCTCTACCTCAAAAGCAGATGTATATATTGATTATCCACTGCAATAAGCCTCGTACACATCTCGTCTTGCATGTGAATATTGTATGATGATTTTCGGGGTGTAAGTGGCTGCTGTGTCCACATCACATTTGGGTCCAGGTGCCGTAGTCATCTCCTGATCTGTCTTTGGGGAAAATATCTAATTGCACTATAAATCAAGTTTCAGTTCAAGATTGAGTTTGTAATACATTTAAAACATGTGTCGAAGCATTACGATTACATCTAAAGATGAACGGCTATCTACCAATCCAAGGATAAAAAACAAAAAATATATATACATTTCTTAAAAGTGTGACTGCAAGGCCTCACTACGCCAGTCAGTTTTAATACAGATTTTACGAACAAATCCGTTCCGCGTCCAGTCACCGTATCAGTTTCGAAGTAGATACGACGTGTGCCCACATTATTATCCCTACATGCAAATCTCACAACCATTCACTCTGTCAAGCTATTACTCCGATACCATTCACTGTAGTCGTCAAATGAATACATATAGGCTAAATGTTTTGCTTCTTGAAAGGCACCGCATGGCCATGGTCACGTGAAATGATTTTTCCAATACGGCTCAGGTGCAACACGAGCTGGAGTCACCAGCAGATCCAAACTGCTCCGCTATGATGGTCTAATGTGGACGGGTGGGACAATCATAACAAAAATGTGTTGGATACAAACAAATTCGCCATAGTGGGCTACACTTTGCCTGGGTGAGCCTAGATGAACCTGTTAGAGAAGTCAGGTCGGTCTGCAAAGGAGCCCATTGACATCGATTTCGAAATCAAAGAATACATATTTTCTTTTGAATTGAGTCAACAACTGCATATAAAACATTATTTTGCAAGAAAAATGTGTTTGCCCCAATTTAATGCACAATTTAAATTTAATCTCACTGGTGTTTATATAAATTGTTAATCTCACTGGTGTTTATCTAAATCGTAAGGGAAGTTTAGAAACTGGCGTCAATAAGATCCTTTCCAGAGACACCTGTAGAGCAAATTCAAATTGCCAACATGTTCGCCTGGGTTTGCGATTAGTTAGTACCTAGAGCATGGTACTACTGATTGATGAGCACGACTTTCTGTCAAGGATCACATAAAATTAAATGCCATTATTGACATTATTGACCATTGGGTCACAGTCAAATAATTACAGCCTTTGCCATTTGCTAATTGCATTAATATGTAATATTGATTACATTTCAACTTTCAGCCCTATCCTTTACTGCCCTATCTGAATAAAAGCAAAGCCACAAAATATGTTTATTTGTATTACATTTATTTTGAGTGTGCCTCTTTGACTGTTTTATTCCCCCTAAATTTTGAGCATTGTAGGCAACAAGGTTTTGTAAAGTCAGTCATCATTTACTCGTTTCTGATTGTCTTTGACCTCTCTGTAGGTCCCAGCCCCTCAAGTCAGATCTACGACAACAACGCCCTCCCGGAGCTGCCCTCTGTCCCCGACACACTCCCCGCCACTTCGTTCGGCGGGAACACCGCCGCCTCAGACGACATCGACTTCGATGACCTGACCCGCCGCTTCGAGGAGCTGAAGAAGAAGACCTAAACCCCAGGCTCTTGTGTCTCTGTGACTCCACTCGAATCAGAGTTACCGCAGCCATCAAGACAACACAAATCAAAATGAAACAAACAAAAAAAACTGGTCAGTTCCCCTTCTGAAAACCCTCATCTGCGGATCCCAATGTTCCTCACTGTCCTCTATCCACAGGTCTGGGTGTAGACATACCTCATCCAAGCACTCTTTGGCGTCGTTTCCGTGTATTTCTGGTGAAGGTTCATATATCTTTTCTCTTTCGAAATGCAAATTGAAGGATTTGACTGACCAAGGCTATCTGTGAATTTAGACTGTCAGGAAGTAAATTGTATATCTACAGCTACACTTTATACTTAACCAGGCCCTTTCTAAGTCTGCATATATAAACTGTTTTTACAGAAGCACTTTGAACATACAGTATGGCCTTTTTGACATAAATGTTCTGCGTCTGTAATTTAGATAATGCAGCATGCATGGATATCCCCATGTTGCCATCCCATCTCCTCTAAGGAAGTAGTGAATGTTTTCCTCCAGTTAGTAATCTGAGCTGTGTCCAGAAATGCAATGCAATGCTTCAAGCATTCTGCTTTACGGTCCAAATTTGCATTCTTGAATGCCTACTAGATGAGCGCATTTAGACGTCACACCCAAAAGGTTACGTAAAGCTTTTTTCCGATCATCACCATATCAGACGAGAAGAACCTGTCTGACTGGATTCGTTTGGTGCCATTTGTTGAACTCGTGCCCAGTGCTTCCTGATATGTCAGCACAGGTGCACCAACCGAGTAGTTTGTTGACCGCATTCTCTCGCTTGGCAAATATTTACAAGCTGAAATGAAGCAGTCACTAAAAATGAGGGACAAAGGGGCGATCATAGAAATCAGAAAGCAGTGGGAATCTGCATCATGGAAATGTATGATCAATACAAAAAGTTACATCACTGAGGTCTTGTTTTATTTTCTAATGTGGTCTTCTTGGTTTGCTATCCATATATATTTTTGTTTGTTTGTTTTTTTTGAAGGAAACCTTTCTGAAAACCGAAAGCTTTCCGGTCATATAGCCTATTTAATGTACTCCATGTTTTGCACTTCCAGTGCATTACAGAACATTGTTTGTTGCACAATGGTGATGGTGAATGTTGATTGTTATATCCTATAAAGAGTTAGATGGACAAGATGGTGCTGTGTAATAATTGATTTTAACCCCCCCTTCCCCCATTTAGACATTGTCTGAAGTTTGAATGGCTAGCACAGTTGTCAGAATATCCAAAGCAACAGAAAAATTTGCATCACTGTTTTCTGTTTGTGCCATGTTTTTCCCACCGATATAATGAGTTAGACAATGGTTTTAAGTGACACTTTAGCAGAAAATTAATTTCTTAGGACATAAAGTTGAACGTTTTTTTGTTGAGTGTTTGTCCGTTTTTTGTTACTGTTTTAGCTAAAGGCTCCGCTCCAAGCCTGTGTTTAAACTGACTTCTCTGTGTGTATTAGCTGTATTCATCTTGTTGGCAAGCATGTCTGATTTCCTCAGTCATTAGATGTGAGGGCACCGTGCACCGTGAATTTTATCAAGATTTTATTCATTAAGCAGTCAAAACAGACTGCGACCGTAAGTCTGGGTTGAGTTTGTGGCCTCCAGCAAATATGAGATCTGGGCTAACACCTATAACCGGTTGAACCAAACTCTGATTTTGCAGTCCTACTCCGAAATGGTGCATTATGGATATTCACCCAGGCCAAGACTTTGCCTTAGTTTGCATCTTTTATCAGTGGCCTTGCTGTTTCTGTTCTACCTGTAGTGACAAAATGACTGTGTCGTCCCCTGGTACAATTAAAAGGCTACACCATGATGCATCCACCAAGACTACTGAAACACTTTCCTTTTTCACGGCACTCCATTTTTTTGTTTGTGGGAGAGACTGGGTAACGTAAGAAAAAGTGCAGTTACAACTTCCGGTTTTCACTGCTTTGTATTTTAGCCCTTTGTATAGCATATTGAAGATAATTTAGGAAAATCGGCCCTTTTGCAATGTAAACTAATCCTCCCATGTACTCACATAATTATATTATAATATAATTATAACACTATTGTACAGCAAACCTGTCAGTTTTGTCGGGAATAATTTTATGAAGTCTTGTTGAAAATGTAGGAATGGCTATTCATTTTTGTCTTCATTCATACTATTTCATTTTAAGAAAGCTCTCCTGTAACCAAAACAATGGTTTAATAAAGACCCATTTCCAAGATGACGCTTGATTTTTCCTCACTGTCTATGGTAAAAAAAAAAAAATCAATTTGAAAATGTAATATTTGAATGTACTGTATTGATGTGATCCCAGAAAGTGAGAATGACTCCACTGCGGTTTGGAGATTTTAAAATGAACAGCTTAATGACAGCTTGGTGGTGTTTTAGGCCCCAACGCCATCCAGGCAGCGCTGCCATGTCAACTTAAAGGCACCTAGCATTAACCCTAATCTTAACCCATGCCAAATTCTAGCGCCTACCAGGCAGCTCTGCCTTGAAGACAACGTTGGGGGGCTTAAAACACCAAGAATCTTAAAGACACGGGGCAGGAGGGCTCAAAAGGGCAAACTCACTTATCCGAAAGTGCTCTTTGGTGAAAGAAGATTAATTCTTCACAAAAACAAGTAGATCAAAGGCACTTTAATTCAAGATTTGGAATTGGATAGCTTTATTAATTAGGCTCGTTCATTATTGAACCGATAAAAACACCACTAACATGTTTCGGGCCAAACAAGGCCTTCAGGGCAGAACAGGGATGGGTCATGTTTGGCAGAAATGTGTTGGCGATGGCGGTGTTTAATGAACTAGCCTAATGAGGTTTTTTGATTCAAAACTTGAGTGCCTTGGCTTGGATATACATACAGTATATCTATTTTTGCTAAGTTTTGCAGGCAGTATCTGATTATGGCCAGTAGATGGCAGACTTGCTTCATGGGTACTACTGGTACATAACTCATGAAGTGAAGGATTACAATGAACCTGTACTGTACCTACAGCCAAATTACAGCCATGGTGATATCCTTTAACACCCCCACATAATAAAATATTCTCTTTAATCAGTCTGTCAGCAGGGATTCTGTACAGCCATGACACTTTCTATAATGTCAGTTCAGACCATCCATAATTCTAAAATGCCCAGGTGAATTACTGTTCTTTCAGCGTCCCATTTCCATTTAGAAGTGGTGAAGAGCTTGGGCTTCACAAAGAAATTGAGCTTCAACCTTATTCTTAAAGTGTCACATGCTACCAGAACATTTTCCAGATCCCTTTCATTTTTGGACACAGCTATGCCATCGCAAATTAATTAACAAGAGCTTTGTTTGATTCTGTGATTTTGACGTTGTAACACTAATTAAAACTCTTTTTTAATAATTTCTATTAAAGTAGTACTAATATAGCCTGCTTCACAGTTGAACTCATTCCATCTTGCCATCTTTTGTGGCCTTGAGACCAGACAAATCTCAGAGCTCATTTGAATTTCAAAATTGGTTTGGTGTCAACCAGGGTATATCTTCAGCACCAGAAAAATGGATTAACGACAATTATAAATATTAACTGATTAACACAAAGGGGTCATTCAAATGTATCAAACATATTTACTATCTTGTGTTGGGTTTACAGATCTCCTTGAATACAAATTAAGTCTTATAGTATTATAGTTAGTCATATAACATGTTGCATTGGCCCGGTACATGCTGTAATCAGTGCAGACAAAAAGCTTAATGAGAACAGACCAAAAATTGAGTGGAAATTGTGTGTGCTCTGGTGTTCCTAACAGTAATGGCCATATAATAATGCACATTTATCAGATTTATTTTGGAAGTCATCAGATGTAATAGGAACACAAGCTCAAACAGAGAAATGGTCTCTCAGTGTTAGTACAGTATGAGTCACAAATAATATGCTGTTGCCCTCCCTCATCTCTGAGTGATGGAAGTGTAAGTGGTGGACATATGTTAGAGAAATATGCCTGTTATGTAACAAAAATAGTCTTCATGAGAGTGTTAACTGTAGCAGTCACTGTCACCATATAATCAATAGGCTGCTCAGAGAGAGAGAGACGAATAAGTGCTCTTGGACAGAATATTAAGCGATGAACATGTAGCTTGCTGAGCTTGTAGTCAGCCTCAGTTTAGTATGCGATACAATATTTGTCAAACAATTTATTTTTATTTGATGTTATTACCCAAATCATCTTTAGAAACTGAGATTAAATCTCAAATGTGGTCTTCGTCTCTCTGTTAGTAGGCTAGTGTACATCATTATGTAGTGACTTGACTCCCTTATTTAAATGATGTCAGAGAAAACATCTTGTATTCTTTGTAAATTCAAGAGACATGGGACAATTGTTCTGATAGAAGTTAATGCAAGAAATAGTACACTATATTTGGAAAGATATAAACACATACTAACGCAACTATAATGGCCAAGTCTTCTATGATTTACAGTCAATAGGCCACAATGGTTTTTTTTCAATAGACAAACTTCACAGTGCTTACTAAAATTGTATATTAGCATATCCATTTCTTTGGCCTGTTTAATTATTAAGTTCATAATAAGACAATGAGGAGAAATAAGACATAATGAAAGCAAGATACATATATGCCATTGCCATTATTTCAGTGAACTGTCTGAGCTAAAATAAATATATTTTACATGTCAGATTGGGTCACTCAGGTTAGTTCATCCCCTGCAGTCCCGTTTCCCATCAGGACACTGTCCTCCCGGTGTACTGCTCACGTCTCCTCTGTTGCTCTGCGAAAAAGAAAAAGAAAAAAGAAAAGAAAAGAGGACTTAAAGCACCCTCTTGAACAGCTTTCAACACAACCCACATGCCGCACAAACACGTAACACATAGCACATAATCACTCAATAGCTCTCACTGATCCAGCGCCGAGGTTGCGCTGGGTAAAGATTACCTTTCAGGAGAATCCCCACCTCCTCGCTCTCCTCCACAGCCACTGGCCTCATGATCAGAGCAAAGAAGATTGCCAGGGCTATCACCTGCAACATTACCATAAGGATTAGCTTCACATGGAACACTCTCGCTCGCCTTTGAACTGAGGGACACCGGGAATTATGATGATGATACTCATCTTCATTTGAGTTCACAGAACCTAACTGCCACAATATCTGAACTGGATATTGATTGCAGGAATACCCAAGTGAGAAGAATGTATTTCTGATGTGAAAAGAGAGTATTTGAGAGTTCTCCTCCTCCTAACTCTACCGTTCTTTCCCGGCAAGATAGCTGTGACCGTTCCAGGAAATAACTGTCAGACTACTGAGCTGAAGGTCATACCTTGAGTGGCTGCAGGACAAAGATGCTTTGGAAAAGTGACAGTCCGAGGGAGATGACCCATTGAATGGACATCTCCTTCCCGTAGACGAAACCGTAGAGCAGGGTAAAGAAGGTGGACACGCCACTGATGGAGAACAGCAGGAACCAGCCCACAAACACAAACCACCAGGGGAGCCAGCAGCTGGACTTCTTCTTGTGCACCACAAGCACTGGCCTGACGGAGAGGGTCAAAGAAAGAAGGCTCACGTGGAGGAACACAGGCAGGTGAAAGTTTACACACACACACACACACACACACACACACACACACACACACACACACACACACACACACACACACACACACACACACACACACACACACACACACACACGTGCAAGCTCACATGCTTACACTAGAATTTATCCAAATGGAAAAGCTAAGTAAAATAATAAAAGTGTGTCTGTGTGTGCGTGTGTGTGTGTGTGTGTGTGTGTGTGTGTGTGTGTGTGTGTGTGTTTGTGTTTGTGAGTGCGTGTGCAAGAGAGAGTGTGTGTGTGTGTGTGAGGGTGCGTGTGCGAGGGAGAGAGTGTGTGTGAGAGAGAGTGTGTGTGTGTGGGTGTGTGTGTGTGTGCACCTGTGTCCCACCTCTGAGTGGTGTGACACATGGCCACCATCTCTGCCTTCTTCAGCAGCAATCCCATCATGCTCCTGACGCATTGGTATTCCTCTGTGCAGGAGAAGGCCCCGGCGCCCAGCCGCTCCAGGGACTCGGACAGGCGGGCCAGAGAGTACAGCACAAAATGGCTGCAGTGGACCCAATGGTGATCGCTCTCAGTCTCTCCTAAGGAACCAAGGGTAAGGACTCAGGGGTAGCAGTGCGTATCTATAAGCATATCAATGTATATGAATAATGTATGGGTTAACTGTGTGGATGGCAGACCTTGCATCACATGAATAACCGTATGAATGACGTCCAAAGCTGCGGAGAGGTCTGCAGAAGACTGCAACGTCCCTGCCAGCGGCTTGATTTGGTTTTTGGGGCTTTTGCTGAGCATATTCACCACCTCCTCAATTTCCTGGTCAAATGACAGCAAGGTTGTTCAGTTGTTCAGTGGTGTTGCATTTCTAAGATATGTATTGAAGCCTTGAGAGCCAGGGAGGGTATGTCAGAAAAAAAACACACGCCATGCATTGAACATTCAGTTCTAAAGAGAAGGGGAGATCACAGTGAAGCGGCAGAGTGACTCAAGGCTGTAAGATTTCATGAGACACTCTCTCTCACACACGCACACACACACACACACACACACACACACACAGGCCATCATTTCAAAGCGGACCTTGAGGAGAGTTGGCATGGCAACAGCCACAGCCTTCTGGTTCTGTGTGCCACTCTGCGGGGCCTTTGGTGGCTGGAGGCGTGGCCTGATGCTGCGGAAGATGGTGATTATGAGGATGTTGATGGGGAACATGAGGAGGCCGCTCTCCACACCGATGATGACCTCCGCCCAGGTGATCTTCAACGTACCTGGGGTGTCACAGGGACATCATGCGCTGCTACAGCGACAGTGTGCTACAGCAACACGTGGCGTGGCAACATCAGCAAACACGCGTCATTGCTGCCAGTTCTGAAGTGTTTTCAATTAAAAAAAACTCTCTGCTAGCGCGTCGTGCCTAACAATGCCCCTTGGCTGTTCTAAAATCAGTGTAAATGATGGCCTCTTGGGGCTTATGGCTTAAATCCCCTATTTGAATGGTTAAGTGTTATTATGTGAATGTTATGAAAATAACCTTGAACGATCCATTATGATGAAACCCCTTCATTTTATAGCTCAATCCCAGTCTTCTGGAGTCAGCACCATTTCAATAGTACTGTCCACCTATACCCGATACTTAATTGTCCTGTCAGAATACAGAATACCTAAGAACCTCATTGACCATAGCAGAGGCTGACTCACCTATCTGGACAATACAGGCGAGTTTTTGTAATTGTCCTGGCAGACTACAGTATACCTAAGAACCATATTGGCCATAGCAGAGGCTGACTCACCTACAGTATCTGGACAATAACAGGCAAGTTTTCGTAATTGTCCTGTCAGAATACACAATACCTAAGAACCTCATTGACCATAGCAAAGCAGAGGCCGACTCACCTATCTGGACAATAACGGGCGAGTTCTCGTCGACCGGAGCCTTCCAGAACATGATGTTGATGGCCATGGTGCAGAGCAGCAGGCTCATGCAGCAGGAGACCCTCTGGGCACGGGTGAACGGGCTGCGCCGCGGCGGGTCCACGATGGACATCCAGATGTGCTCGTCCCTGAACCCGGTAAGAGTGCGTGTCTGGAAGATGTTGCTGAGAGGAATGAGAGTGGCTATTATTTAAAAGTGTGAAGGCAGTTTAAAATGTTTACTAAATGTGAACTTTTTTGCCACTAAATAGAAAGTACTTGTGTATTTGCATTTAGTTCTTAAATCCACCTGATGGGCATCTAAAATATTTGTATAGTATGTTAAAATACCATATGTGTGGAGCAAATACACTCCACATATCCTTGAAAACATGATATCTTTTGTACAGATTATGATCAAAATACTGTACCTCTTACTTCATAACATGACAGGTATGGTATTTAATAAATGTTACATTCCAGACCAGTGAACCATGGAACACCATGACTCATTGGCTAGTTAAAATGAGGGTATCCATGTGTGCATGCATGTATTTATTATTGTATTTATTTACGAGACAGCTGATGAGATCTAATCCACTATTTCATCCATCAAAAACACTTTTGTTATTTTAAGTATTGTTGTATTGTTGTTTTTTAATCTTAATTTATGTACTTTATGTAAATTATGTGAATGCCAGAGCTGGGGAAACCCAATAATTTATAAAGAAAAAATGAGGGTATCCACCTGAAGCTGGCAAGCTCATTTTTCTTGGCTGGGGTGAAGGTCCTCTTGATGAGCTCATCTCCTTTGTTTGAGCTCAACCAAGTGTAACACAGGAAGTGCCAGACTTTACGCGTCTGCAGGTCCTGTATGGTGACTTTATTCAGATACCTAACAAGAGAAAAGACATATTTTGATTACTGTAATGCAATGCTTCTCATCAGCGCTTGGTTTGACGAGCTGGGGGGAACGGAACCACACTGCTGTGAGAGCCGATAATGTACTCTGCTCCTCTGTGCAGTCACTTAAGCCACACTGCTCATTAGTGTGTGGCAAACACCTTTCATCAGAGCGCAGATACAATCAGCTTCATTCACTCGCTAAGCTACTGCCGAGACAAAGGCAGGGAGCTGTGTGGGTAAGCGGAACAAAAGGATGAATGAAATGGTAGGTCAGCACTGTCACGTTTAAACACCGTCTTGAAATGTCTGAGATGAAAAAGTGGCCAAGTTCTTCTCTGGAGAGTGGATAATGACAAGATAATGTCACTCCCTAAAAAATCCACCTTTTAAGACTATGAAGCATATCACAGATGTATCATAATTGAAAAGAATTTTTTTTTACATTTAATCTAACTTGAAGCATTATCTTCACGGCGGTCAGAAAAGATTTTAGAAACCTGGCTGAGAGGTCATTAAAAGTAGAACACTTTGGAGGCTTTTCAACTCAGGGGCTGAGACTAAAGTGGGGTCTTCGGGTTTCCTCCTCACCAGGCGGGGTGTCCTCCTGCGTTGTCATGCCAGAGCCGGATGCCCTGGAGCTCGCCCAGGCTGAAGGGCGTGGAGAGCACAAACATATCCACGCCGCCTCGCTCAAACACAGGCTTGTCCGGGTCAGTGAGTTGGTGGGCCTCACTCTCTCCTTCCGTCCCTTGCAGAGCAATGGACACCTAGGAGACAAGTCATCACACACATAAAGAAACATAAGCAATATGGTGCCTAATGGCGAAATTATTAGGTTTCTAATCTAGAGCATCTTGTATATTCATACTAAAAAATCATGCTGAATGCATGTCCTGCTAAAATCTGTGACTGTTTTGACTCCATGGTGTCACCACATCATTGAATCTGGCAAGTTTATTGGGGATTTTTGTTGTCGACACGACACAAATAAAATACATAAAAGAATCACCGCTTATCTGTGATTTTCAGCCTGCATCTCCCTTGCCACTTACCATGGCAGAGGTGCCTGCCCCACTACGATAGCCCGTCTGAATGTGCAGAATGTAATTATAGTTGGCACATGGATGGTTGTCTTCCAGAAGTGTCATCTTTCTCTGAGGAGCACAAATCCGACACGCATCAGACATTGAATATCCCTCAGTGTGTCTATTTTTAGTGAAGGGGAATGGGGGGGGGGGGGGGGGGTCAGGGTTGAAGCACTATACCTTCTTCAATGCCCGCCTGTCTGCATAGCAGGCCCAGAGTAGAGTTAATAAATACAGGCCAAAGAAACAGCTCAGCAGGACCACAACCACGTAGTTCTCCGACACAGTGGCAAAGTACTCGTCTATGCGAGACAGGTCGATGTAATTGGGTGCCACGAAGAAGGAACTCCCGAAAAATGTCAGGTGATTACAGAGGCACTGGGTCAACTCAGGCTTTGTGTTCGGCCCCACCTAGACACACACACACACACACACACACACACACACAGCAACCCTAAATATGTAAAGACGTATGAAAGAGAGAGCATGTTCATATGATGCAAAACAATATTTACAGAGCATCCATAGGTGCTCCATGCGGCAATGTCCTTGTCCCAGAACATGCACTTGGTGGTGAAGATGGTGACTGCGACTTGGAGGTCCTCGGTCCAGCTGGAGTTGAGGCTGGCATTCACAAACCAGGTGCCGTTAATCCCACCGCGCAGCTCTGGAGTCACCAACCAGCGATAGTTATCTGGTCGACAAAACACCCAACAAACATGAAAATAAAGCAGTAACTGGTATAATGAAAAATAGCATATGTAGCATACTGTATGTAGCATATGTAGGACTTTAAAAGAGCCTGACCAGTGCAATGAACCTGATCTGATAACACGGCCAATTGAAATAATATAAATCATTTTGACAACATACTGTAATACCATAAGCAAGTGCAATAAGTGCAAACATGGGTGGGTCGGTGCAATGAATTTGTTGGCTGGACAGACACACCACCACATTTGCTGAACTGATTTATTACTGAATTACTGTAGCGTTTGGGCAGGGTTTGCTGTTTGATATTTACCTTTACCTAAGTTTTAACCACATATTTTCATCATACCTCTGGAAGTCAAGAAAGTTTCCTCCATATATGTTGTGTCGTTAGGCGAGGAGCCCTCAGCTAACAGGAGCCGCAGAATGACATCCTTGTTGGGCTTCATGGTGAGGACCACTGTTGTGTCTGGGTCTGTGACATTGAATGATGTGATGATGGCTACGTGATTCTCAACGTTCATTTCTGTGGTGGGAGGCACTGATGCATCCGGACGAGACAGAAAGAACTGTTTCAGGGGGAACATGAACATTAAACCACAGTGTGAGCAAAATGGCCTACTGTATTTTATTTCATATATTCATGAATTTAGTTTTTTGGCCAATTTTACATTTCTGTTGCATTGTATATTATCCATATATTATCTGTGCTGCTAGGGTGGCACGAACCAGCCAGAAACAAATTCCTCGCTTCAGATGGAAAAATAAAGCCACCATGTACCTCAATAGGCTCAGCTAGATTACTGACACTGATTTCGCCTGAGACGCCCTTCAGCTCCAGTCTGCTTACAGTCCCACTGATAGGTTCCACTGACTCCGCTTTGAACGGGTTTTCCTTGAAGTTATACATCTAAAAACGAACAGCCATGACCATCAGTTTCCTTTTGCAAGCACCATGAACAGGGTTTCACCATCATGACAACACAGTGGATCTCTAACCTCAGTTGTGACAGAGGCATTTTTGTCCGGCAATCCAAGTGAGGAGGGCAACCTGAAGTACGCATCATCCGTCTCTGAACCAAGCACCTTATTCTTCAACTCTTCTGGGCTATGACTAAAGAACATAATATAGAGAACACAGGTAGCAACCTTCCACAGAAATGACACATGGGCCCCTAATTTATGTGACAGCCAAAGTTAAAGGTTTGAAGTCTAACTAAAGCTCAATTTAAAAATGAGGCCAAATATTTAATGACATGACCAAGATTCTAAACACAAACAACAGCTTTCATTTATGCACTTCAAGACATCAGGTTAATTTGCACTTTGCCTGTTATTATTATTATTATTATTATTTAGGGCCCTCAGTATTGGTGATACTTTAAGTTTGTGCTTACAAACCTGCCGGTATAAATGGTGACTGTTGGAGTCTTTATAACAATTTGATTGTTTGGTCCACTACTGCCCCCTGTAGGCGTGACAGCTCCATGTATTCCCAACACCGAAGACAATATGTCATCATACTGAGAGGGACACAACAAAGACAGAACTTCATCACTGGTTGGCCTCATCAAGAAACAGTTCTTTCACAAGTGTGTCCATTTTGATTTAAGATTCCCTATCTTGTTCTGAAACTGAACTTCAATGCAGGCAGAAACATGTTGAAGAACAATAAAAAATATCAACTTGTACACACCAGTCTAAGACTGTCCAATTTTGCATGAAAAATACTTCAGAAGGCCAAGCAGGCTAAACCCCATGGTTGGCTGCTTTTGTATGACTTGGTGTTGCTATTATACCCAGTAACATAATAGCAACAGATAATTTCCCTGCACCTGCTAAAGCACAAAATGCTCTCTATATAAAATAAAGGCTTTCTATATACAGGATATCATCTCTGAACCGCACAAAATGATTTTTAGTTTACCTCCTGAACAGCGTCACCTGAGCTTACACCGTGATTACATCGAGTCACCATGTAGGAAAGTATGCCTCCCGTGCAGCTGAGGAGCAATTGGATTTGGTTGTCCTCTAGAGGACTGGATTGGCCAGCCGCTTTGAGGAGAAGGTCCATATATTGCTTCTGACAGTGTGAAATGAACATGTTACTTAGCCACCATCCACCAACACCATGTGCCAACAGTAGTTTACACGGGAAACAATGTAATGGCCATGTCATACCATCTTGATGTGTGGGGGTCCTTCTGTCATTGTCTCTAGCGTGTCTAGTAAGTTAACAGCTGCCTGTCAGGAATATGGCACAGGGCATTCATATGACAGTAATGCATGCAGTAACAACAAAGGATGTAACAATGTCTTAATGATATCTGACCTTTAGGAAAGCATCATGGTTATCCCTTTCTAGTTCTTCTGTCATTGTATTCAAAATTCTGTCAATTTCTGCCAAAAGAGAAAGAAGAGGTGGATTAATGTTTCACCTTTAATAAAATCAAAGCAGAAATGGTAGGCTACACATTTCTCAATAAAAAAGCTAAATGACATCAACTGACCATTATCGGTGTTCCGCCTGGCTCTGTGAGTTGATGTCTGATTAGTGTTGCTCTATAAGGATAAACAGGGATTTGTGTGTTCTTGATAGTACAGTAAAAGCAAAATCACCAACAACTGCAATGCATGATATATAAATATATAACTCACAGTGCTCTGAAGTTGTGTTGAAGGTTTCAGATCTATGTGAATAACAAAACAATTTTTAAAAAGATGTTCTCTGTGAATTATGTTGCTATGTTTATGTTTTTGTCAGTTCAGCATTTGTTGCTTTGTAAGAGTTAAGTGAGATCTGGTGCAGAGGTACATTACAGAATAGTATTATTCAGAAAATATCCTACCTAGTTGACAGATGTAAGAAAGGTTCATGGTGCAATACTGTGTAGTTGCCAGTTTGAATGGATCCATGACCACGTATGAGCAGTAGTAGGATGTCTTGTTCAAAGTATTCACCTCTGATATATGTATATATAAAAAAGATTTTTTAAACTTGAATCACACAATATGAAAATATTATGATGTATTTATTTTTTTCAAACCCGCTTTTAAATTTTAGGAAATGTTATTTTATGGGAGCACATGAGAGAGGATGGATGACCATGCATTTGCATCAGACGCTCTGCCTCTACTTCAGGCATGTGGAGCTGAGTCAGACTGCAGCTGCTGTGATTTTCTTACCAGGTGCATCCTCCTCTCTCCCTCGCAAGACTTTCTTTCCAGTAGATTCACCTAGTTAAACAAATACAAAGGGAATCAATTTGTTTAGAAAAGTCAATAACCTAAAGGGAAAACAGTTTTTATTTTTATTTATTATTTTCAACAAAAAGAGCATGATTTGTAGCACAGGTAATGAATGCATTCTGATGAATGCAGAAAGCACTAGAACACTCACAGAACTGTAGAGCAGTGTTTGAATAGCTATTCCAGTGCCCGTAGTTAAGGTCACATTATGAATAGTATGTTGCTATTGTTAGACTTATAATAACAATGATACTAATAATATTATTACTGATACAAATAACAACAATAATAAGTAGGTACATAGTTACAATGGCCTACCAAGTGGCAACACAATAAATTGAAACTGTGTGTGTGTGTGTGTGTGTGTGTGTGTGTGTCTGTGTGTGTGTCTGTGTGTCTGTGTGTGTTCAAAATATACATCCTCTTTCTTTATCATCATCATCTTTTCTGTGTGACATGTGGTGCAAAATACAGTCCATAGTATGTGCAGGACTGTGAAAATGACTGGGAAATGTCATGATTATTCCAGTCATTCTTCTCTAAACTGGTCTGACAGCCAACCTGCAGATCGTGAAATGTTCAGTGGTGACCTGCCCATCACAACACACCTCTTCCTTGCCTCATAAAAACAACACTTTTGATATGTCCAGACGCCCCTTCTCACCCTAAGTGACCCTGACAAATGACAACTGTAGTTTATATCCTAGTATGGAGTAGTCCAGTGAACACTCACACATCTCCAGAAAAGTCCTCTGCTTGTGATGAACACTGTCAGTCAATTTATATAGTCAGGACGTCCACCTGCCAAGTCACTTTATGTTGTCCTTATTTCTCAACTATTCTATTTATAACTACAAACTAACCATAACCAACTACACCAACACAGTATTTTTTGTTACACAAGTTAAAATATTCTGATCACCATCATCATCATCATCATCATCATCATCATAATCACTGTCATCATTATGATCACCACCCTTACTCACCATTTAATGGATTTTCCTCATATCTGCCCATCAGGCTCTTGCCTACCCACCAGGCCTCTGATCTTCTACCTCTTTCCATGGTCATGTCCTGCAGAACATCTTTAATCGAACAGCTCAGGGCCCAAAGAAGCCGTCCTCCCCGCTTCTCACAGGCACCATTAGCCTTAGTCCAGGGCATCGCCTTGGTGGAGAACTCGTAAACCACATCATTGAATTCAGTCCTTGGCTTTCCTGTAGAGGCATTCGACTGCTCAGCACATGCATTTCCATCTGCAGATGAACATCTGTCGATCCACAAAAAGACACAGAAAACCATTAAAATGGACATTTCTGACAGAGACCAAAAACAAACACACTTGTGTATATCAGCAAGTAAAATAGACAGTGAGGAAACGTCTGCTCCAGCTCAACTTATGCAAAACAAGTAAATCTGTGAGTAAAAACAGTGACTGTGAGATCACTTGATTAGGAAAATAGCAACGCAAACTCAAACAACATGCAAAGTGGACTTTCTTCTCACTCCATCCCAGACAAACTTAACAAGCGCTGGTAGAGAGTCACCATTCCAAAGAGGACCATGGAGTGTCTGAAAGACTACAGTGACTGCATACCAAAACCTTTTAGGATCTGTGCTATGTTTGAGGTATCGGACCAAATTATGCTATTGACTGAAGTAATTACACATATGAAAATGTCTGTTCATTTTAATGTCTAACTGTTCATTTCCACCAAAAAAAGGGGATATTACAAATAAATGTGTAATAGCCTACAAACACTGTTAGGCCTACATCCCTTTAACTTTAAGTAGCTTTACTTAAGCTAAGTTTGTAGGGTTAATCTATATGTTTCCAGTTCAAAACAAAGATCAGACCATATAGGCCCCCACAAAACAGAATCATTAGCCTAATGCAGAGTGAAAAGAGAGACCCAAGCAAGAAAATAAAATAAAATTAAGCATTATCGCACGAGTGGGAGTGGTGTTGTTGGCCAATATCGCCACGGCTGTGGTTCGCCGCAGGCACGAAGCCGAAGGCTGAGAAACTGAAACTGAATTGACAAAGACAATGACAAAGAAACTGAATTTCTTTGTCATTTACCCACAATAGGCTTACAAGAAATGTAGGCTAACATTCTTCAGGACCATAGACCTAAAAGAAAGTTCAGGACAGATTTGTGTTTATAAACGTTGACGTCAGGCCAGTCAGACTAACGCGAGATCAACACCCGGAAGTTGCTATCCTATGTTTTGAAGTTGTGCAACGTGAACATGCCTCTCTGATATAATGGTATGGCGGGCAAACTGAAGGTAATGACAATATCACTGTATGATCATAGTAAAGGCATGACTTAAACACTATTTATCCTGAAATGTTCATTCATATCCCCTTCGCCCATTTGATTGAAGTATAGATGTATCTTGAATGAACATCGATAACCTAGCGAGCGAGCTAACATAACTTATAACCTGATAACCTATGTTGCTAACATAGCTAACCAGCTAGCTGTGTTAGGTAACTTTTGAGTAATATAATAATTTTGTGATATAACGTTATAAAGTGTTGATTTATCATATCGTCAAATGGCATGGAGTGTTGAAATGTCTGGAGAATAATAATTTCAAGGAAAGAAGTTGTCTTCACTGGCATCCTCTGAAAACTGAGCAAAGTATCATACCCACATAGACAAAAGGCAATGTTTAATGTTGAGTGTATGTTCGTTGTGTTTTAAATGTGTTATATAGATTTTCATATAAAACGGAACTTGAAAAATCACCAGACTTAGTTGTAAATGTCTTCATCTCTCATAGTTGTTTTGAGGAGTGTGCATTGTTGTGTGTGTAGGGGGACATTCTCTTTTGAACTATGTGCTACATCATATCCTAACTATCACATTTTATCATCCTGTTTACATTGTAGTGCATGTTGTGTGTGGTGTCTTAAGCTGATGGGACCTTTAATTTCTCCTTGGGGATCAATAAACTATCTATCTATCTATTTTGTTTTTATCCTGCACAGAAACAACTGAAGGAAGCCGCCGGTATAATTGGGGCTGGCAGTTTTATGTTTGCCTCATACCTCACTGCTGTTGGAGATGAGCGCTTTTATGCCAACAATCTCATGCCCTTGCTTCAGAAGGTGGTCGGCCCTGAGACAGCCCATGTTCTGTCGGTGGGGCTCCTGAAATGGGGTCTGGTACCTCTGAACAGATACCAGGATCCAACCTCACTGGTTAGTGTGTGAACTAAGGGATGGGGGTTATGAGTCTCATGCATGGTCTTCAGATTCTTCTTTAAGAGTTTTGCCAATCTTTCATCAAGCTTAGATGAAACTCTACATCTCTGGCTAATTGTTTCAATTAAAAATGTTGTGTGTGTTAATCATCCAAGTAGACTTACCAAGGGGCTTACCTTGAACTTCATGTCAGTTTTGTGGCTAGTAAAAACTCTATTCAAAATCCCCAAAGAGTATGACAAATATTTTAAGCCAAAACTTGGCTTGGAAAGTGTTTCAGGTATTCATATAGCAGAAAACAAATAGTTTTTCAAGGACGGAGATCTCGCTGTTGTGGAGCAAAAGTATTTCACTGTACACTTCCTGATGACCTTACGTTGCAGAGACATGCACAATAGATTTGTGTTAAGTAATAGAATATTTCATCTCACGGCTGTTTCAGTCAGTACTCTACTTTCAAAATGTAGCTCTCAAATCGGTCTTTGTGGTGGACTCTTTCCATGAGATTTCAGTGTATGTGGATGTCAGTATCAAGCGGCTTACATTTTTAATAATAAGGCTTACTCTTAGAGTTATGGATGTAATGGTAGATATTTCAGCAGATATTACTTTTCTCATCCACATGAGCAAGGGCAAGCTGTTTAAGCTTGTTTGTTTGTTGTTTGTTTGTATTTTATGTTTGTTTGCTTTTCTCTAAGGACAGGTGTCACATAAAGAGTAAAAGGCTCTTGTTTGAAGCCTCTGTGAGATTTTCCTCACTAAAATGTTATTCCACTGCAGGTCTTCATGAAAAATATCAGTTTGAAAGGGAAGCTTTCTTACTCAATTCCAGTTACTTCTTTACCCACACTCATAAACTTGCCTGTTTTTATCAGAACTTTTGAACTGTGTTGGGATGTTTGGGATAAAAAAAAAAAAAGCTGATATAGATGGATGATCTGCAGTCATTTCATGCTCATTAAAAAAAAAAAAGAATCTAATTGTGGAAATACTTGTGTGGATTGTCTGAATTGTTTTCCTTTTTTTTCTGTGTTAAGGAAGTGAACATCATGGGTCAGAGGTTCAGAAACCCTGTTGGGATGGCAGCCGGCTTTGACAAGCATGGAGAGGCAGTGGATGGCCTGTACAAGTTGGGCTTTGGGTTTGTGGAGGTTGGCACGGTAACCCCAAAGGCCCAGGAAGGAAACCCTCAGCCACGTGTGTTCCGCCTGCCCAGCGACCAAGCAGTCATTAACAGGTGGGCATCTCATGATGTGGTTCATTAATCTTTAGAAATGCTGGTCCTTTACCTGCAATGTGCGGGGCATAGATTGCAAATCTGGAATTAGACACTAGTGTACCATAGTGTGGGAGGTGTTTAGCAAAACTGGTCTGCTTACTAATACATAGATATAGACAGTGAGTGTTTCTGCATTGGGTACCTTTGTTAACGGGGTATCCTTTATTTGTGGTCAGCTTCGTATAGGCCACATAGCATTACATGATATCAGGGCTCGACATTAATGGTTGCCCGGTTGCCCTTTGTTACCAAATTGTTACAAGTGGCATTTTTGTTCTGCATCTTAGCCATTTGCTCTGTTGTAATTTTCTCCTCTGCTCTCTGCTATGCAGTCAATATTGTCCTTTAGTGTTCAAGGGTTTATTGAGAGAGGAAATGTTCTTGTGTTTGTTAATGTGTCTGCTATACACAGTATTTTACCTTTACAATACAAGGCCACTGCATCTTGTACTACCGTTTTAATGTTTGGTCATCAAGATACATTTTTACACTACAGATACATACTTTACAACATACAGAGATTGGGGTTGTCGAGAAAATATAGCAAAATGAATGGAAAATGCATTGATACTATGCTGACACAATTGCAATCATTGACATGGTTAGAAATAATGAAATCAACTGATAACTAGGTCATATAAACTGTACTTAAGTAAAAGGATCCTTTATTTGCTTACACCCCAACACTTTTAAATGGTAGTGCACTCCAGATATGTTACGTACTGTAGTCCAGTGGTTTAGATTCAGTATGTATAGTTATCTACTGTAAGTACTGGGAATCAGGCAAGCTTTTTGGAGTCTTCACACACAAATTCAAGCAGCGTGATTTGTTTTTTTTTGCGTCAATGTGTTTGAATAGCAAATTCAGTCCTAAATGCCGGTGATGTGTACCAAGTCATAGGCTTGCGCGTCTACCCTTTTTACTGTAGAAGACACAGTCAACTCTACCATAAAGTTATTTTTGTTATTATTGGGGCAGCCGTGGTGTACTGTTTAGGGCTTCGGGCTTGTAACCGGAGGGTTGTCGGTTCGATCCCTGACCAGTCCACCACGGCTGAGGTGCCCTTGAGCCTTGCCTTTGAGCAAGGCACCTAACCCCACCTAACCCCTCACTGCTCCCCGAGTGAACACACACAGCACACACAGTGAGGTGAATCACTGTGATTCACCTCACTGTGTGTGCTGTGTGTGTTCACTAATTCGGTTAAATTGGGTTAAATGCAGAGAAACGAATTTCCCTCACGGGATCAAAAAAGTATATATTCTATTCTATTCTTCTATTCTTTTTTCTCTGATGCCCTCATGCCACGTGCCACCAAGCACCTAGTGTTTGGCAGGCCTCATGTACTGAACTGATAGACTTGCTGTCATACATTCCCGGTGGACCTACTGTACCATGCTCAAAGTAGAGCAGGCGAGGGAAAGGTGAAGAATCGATTTGAATACATTCTGAGTTGTCAAAGAAAGATTGTTGAGCTGGAGAGCTACCTGGAAAATGTGGTGCTAGATGGTGCTCATTGGTCAAAGGCTTAATAAGTGTCCAAAAAATTGAAAGATACCAAGGCACTCATCTAGTAGAAATGTTAAAAAGCCTTTATTCTACTTGGCAATTCATTGATTAAAAACGTACTCCGACGCGTTTCGGCTGGAAGCCTTCGTCAGGGAGTGAACATTCTGAGTTGTTTTGCAGAATGTGGCGCCCTTAAAATTATCATAGGCAGTTTTGCTTTTATGACTTGCTGTATGTGGCTTGATTTGTTATTTTTATGGTTGAGTTTTGCATTTGCAGGTGGATGTCTTGTCTTGCGGTTGTGTAATGTGGTGTTAAGGTCATTAAGTTCTTCTGATGGCGGCATATTCAATAGCTTGCACTGCCCCGTAAAATCATCTCCAAACATCTTAATGTTGATCTGTGCCCTTGACTTTCTAAATGACTGAGTGAATCCCCTCATGGTCCCTCCGTGTAGTCAGTTGCCTGAAAGCTACTTATGTTGATTTGAGTGCTTTTGCATCAAAGGCTTATGAGTGGTATGAAACGAACTGGTTTGTTTTCTTCATGCGTATTGATTTGTGGGAAGAATACTTGATATAAACAAGTGAAGTGGAAGGACTTCTATGGGAAACACAAGTTTTAATGAGATGGGTTAATGCACAGCCACTGTCTTGCTCCTCCAGAATATTTGGAAATGCAGATAAGAGGTTGGCCTTCACAACCCCCCCAACCCCCCCCCCCCCCCGCTTCATAACCCCCCCCCCAAACACACACGTAAACACCTTTACATTTACACACAAATGCATTTGGGTGTAGGCTAAAGTAAGCCGCTAAACAAGCATATCCGATTAGTTGCTGCTTGCTGCAAGTTTCATGTCAATATTCTCATTCATAGTGTGTTAAATGGTTATGGTTGGCATGCATGTGTACATTTTCTACTTTTCACAGCATGAGTTTATTGAAAAAAGAATCCCACTGTTTCTAGGGCTTACAGTGTGTGTGTGTGTGTGTGTGTGTGTGTGTGTGTGTGTGTGTGTGTGTGTGTGTGTGTGTGTGTGTGTGTGTGTCTGTGTCTGTGTCTGTGTCTGTGTCTGTGTCTGTGTCTGTGTCTGTGTTACAGGTATGGCTTCAACAGTTGTGGCCTCTCTGAAGTTCTGGAGAGATTAAAAGCAAGGGAGACAAAACAAGCAGAGCTTACAAAAGGTAACAGTCCAGACTGACCGTAAGAATCATTTACATTAAAATAATAAAACACTTTAAAACACAATAGCTTTGGACACCTCCAATTCTGACTTTCCATCTGATTCGTTTCCCATTTTAGAGAAACATTTGTTACAGTAGCCTGTAGAATATAATTGTCTATATACATACTGTAATAAATACAAATATACACATGTATTACACATGCATACATACCCATACATACATACATGTGTGTGTGTGTGTGTGTGTGTGTGTGTGTGTGTGTGTGTGTGTGTGTGTGTGTGTGTGTGTGTGTGTGTGTGTGTGTGTGTGTGTGTGGATATATTGTAGAGGGCAGAGGAAAGATACCCACCTAAATAGGCACCACCATTTTATGTTGAATGCACTTTTAGTGGGCCTTCCTCTGGGCATCAACCTGGGCAAGAACAAGCTGACCGAGGACACGGTGGCCGACTACCTGGAGGGGATTCAGGCGCTGGGCCCGCTCGCGGACTACCTGGTGGTGAACGTCAGCAGCCCCAACACACCAGGTCTGAGGAACTTGCAGGCTAAGGGTGAATTGCGCCACCTGCTGGTTAAGGTGAGAGAAAAACAAACAAACTGACAGCATCGTTAATGTGAAGATGTTTGAGTCGCATATGCATGCAACCTCCTTGCACAGCTCAAGTTGAGTGTTGCATCACATCTGTATGACGGGTTTTTGTTTGTGTTTCTGTGTGTATACATTTCTGAATGTATGTGATTTTGATTGTGATTGTTTGTAATGATGCTTTGCCTGTGTGCTTGTGTGAGAAAGACGACCTTCACAGCATTATCTCAGAATCATGCTATAGATGCATTTGTGTCATGCATATGAATGAAGGCAACCACCTTGCACTTAATCTGCACACTTAACGAAGGAATGACATTAAATATTCTGCATTTGAATTAGTTAAACTATTGCGTGCTCTATTAGTTAAACTATTGCTTGCCTACAGTTGCACTAGCATAGGATTGCATCACATCCTAATGATGTTTTGTGTGTGTGTATGTGTGTGTGTGGGATGTTCTTCTGTGGTATTATTGTGTTTGTGTGTGAATTGTGTACATGTGTGTTGTCTGTTTGTATGTGTGTGTGTGTGTGTGTGTGTTCCTCTCTTGTGTCGCAGGTGCTGAGGGAGCGTGACCTGCTGCAGGGAAGCAGGAAGGTCCCCATTTTGCTCAAAATCGCTCCTGACCTCTGTGCTCAGGACAAGCAGGACATCGCTGATGTCGTCCGGGAGGTCAGTACCAAAGGGTCACACAATTCCTGCAGGGGTTTGTGTGTGTGAGGATGGGTGCATGTGTGTTTGTGGGTGCCCCTGTGTGTATATGTGTTGTGTGGGCTTGTGTGTGTGTGTATAGTCACTGGCTCTGTTCTGTCTGGTGCCAGACTATAATTCTCACACCTTGCGCAATCGTGCATTGGAATGCATTGCATAATGGTAGTCTCCATGCTATTCTCCAGCCTTAGTGCTGAAATGACCTTCAATTGCAGCCTTGTCATTTCAATGAAGATGACAAGCGGAGTGCATTAGAGGAAAGCATCCCAACCATGTAATCATGTAGGAGATGTGGCCGCCTGTTTCTGATCTCCGATTATTACGGGAGAAGGTGCAGATATTCATATGTAATACCCAGAGCACGGCAGGTCAAACCAGGCAGAGGCAAGTGTTTGAATGTAAACCTTGGATATCATCACAGGAAGTGATGTGTAATTGTAGCATGTCTGTCTGCTATGCTGATTTCATTCCAAGCAGGCTAGAGGAATGCTTCCCATCTTGTGTATGTACTCTTTGTATGTACTGTATGTATGTGCTTCTTCCTTTCTTTACAGTTTATTTTTTTCCCTCTTTGCAATGTAGCTCCGTGTAGATGGAATCATCGTCTCCAACACAACCGTGTCCCGTCCCGAGTCGCTGAAGGACTCTTCGAGCAAAGAGGTCGGCGGTCTGAGTGGTCAGCCGCTCAAAACCATGGCCACTGAGGTGGTACGGGACATGTACCGCATGACCGAAGGTAGGCTGGTGACCCCCCCCCCACACACACACACGCACACACACACATACTGTACTCCCTCTGTTTACTGCCAAACACTAGCACAGGGCTGGGGCTGCTCGGGGTTAATGCTACAGAAACCCCCTGACACAACTGCACCAGCTTTGGTTTGATCAGAGCCACGTGTCTTGTGATAATGTTTGATGTCGTTGATTGGCATTAGCTAGAGGTGGCCACTTTCTAGTGACCAGTTTCCACTTTATTTGGTGAGGAGTAACTTAATTGAAAGGATGGCTGTGATTGAATTTTTTTTATTTAAAAAAAAAAAAAAAAAAAAAAGCTTGGGTGTAATGTTGTGTCTATGTGTTTACCCGCAGGGAAGATACCCATCATTGGCGTGGGTGGCATAGCCAACGGGCAGGACGCCCTGGATAAGATCCGCGCCGGAGCCTCGCTGGTCCAGCTGTACACGGCGCTCGTGTACCAAGGGCCTCCGGTCATCACCAAGATCAAAAGGGAACTGGATCAGCTTTTAAAGTGAGTGTTTTAAAAAGGATCAAATAATAGCATAGCATATCTGCTTTCATGTGTGTGAAGGAGACGCAGATGGGACACATATAAGAGAGACACACATGATAGCAAATGACAGACTCTGATATTGGTCCCCCCCCCCCCCCCCCCTTCTCTCTCCTGTCTCTAGGGAACAAGGCTTTGCGAGTGTCTCTGAAGCCGTGGGAGCTGATCACAGGCCGGCCAGCAGTACGACAGCGGCAAATGCAACGGCAGCACTAGCACATAATCTAGACAGAGAGCAAGCTCACCAAGTCTCAGGCGCCTCTGATCCAGCGGTCAGTTAGAGGGGGAAGCAGAGCCTTATCTGAAGTCCTGTCCTTACTTGAAGCCAATACAGATGTCCCATTGTCTCACTGGTCCATACAAAACAGTATACCTACCAAGGTATTCTTGGTGCTCATGGTAGGTTATGTAAGAGAGTGACTCTCTTGAAATGTTTCAAATATTGTGCATATTGTAAAATAATGTTGGTCCAACAATATTGACAATAGATGTATGTTTAGATTTATGGTAAGTCACTGAATGTGTGTCACTTGCACTGTGCAATATGATTAATGACATCTTTGGAATGATTATGGGATTTATCAGCAGTATGTATTGACATAGTGTGTATAGCAGAAAAGATAACGTGAGCAAAATCACCCAACAGGAACGATTTAAATTTAGGGTTAAAATTCAGTATATACTGTTAAATGAGCAGTCTTTCCGCTGTTCAGTTTTGCCTTTAAAAAAGTCCTTCAATGACCTTTTAGAGGTTTCATGTTTCGCCAAATACCAAATAAGCCTTTGCAAGAATCATTCTTCGTGCAGAGCACAGTTAATTAGCCTAGTGTAAAACATTAATTTAAGTATGTATTTAAGTTATGCAGAGGCTTTGAACAAGCACAGAGTGGGGATGACCTTTGTGTAAGTTATGAGAGGAAACCAACCAGTGCTGTTTTTTTAGCAAATAGACATGTATTCATAGAACACCCGCTTATCACCATGCTGAGCTTTGTACAGTTTCATGCCATTTACTTGAATGAGTTGTTCATAAAAGAAGTGGAACGAGTTAAATTGAATTCATGGCGAAATGTCAGTGAAACACATGATTAAACATATTTATATGTGATCCTGATTTTGGATATTTCTTTGTTGTATTTGTTGATAAGTGACTAATGTAGTTGTAGAACTTTGTGATTTGTTCAATTTTAAATTATTTCTACTATCTGTAGTACCCTTCCACTGACCGATTACCCTGATTTATCATCATTCTATAACACAATGTCCAGACAGATTTTTTTAGGTAATTGTGAATTGTTTGATATACATTGATGTTACATAAATCTCAGTGTCCCTTTAAAACTCTGTTAACACTGACACATTCTTCCCCGTAACACATTTCTTTGTGCTGTCCTCCTCAAGGTCTTTGACCTCAAGGAAAATGACAGGAAATGGAAATGCTTGCAACACCGTTAGGAAATGCTGGAATCACTGCTGAAGGTGAAGTTTCATGATGAAACGAGGCCACAGGGTTAGGTAGAGAAGAATTTAGCCAGCCTCACTATAATGAAAGACATCTGAGGCTACATGAGGTAACAGTTCTGTTCAATTCATCTTGCCGTAGGAATACTGTAGAGCCGACAAAAGACATCCACCTCAAATTTCCTTTCTTTCTAAGGACATTGTCTGTCTCCTTACAACCTTTGAGTCTATTGTCTGTCTAAAGTAAAGTGTCTAAAGTATCTTTTTGTGTGAGCTTGTGCGTATGCGTGTGTGTGTGTGTGTGTGAGAGAGAGAGAGAGAGAGAGAGAGAGAGCGCGAGAGAGAAAGAGATACGTCACTACATGTATTTCTCTGTAGACAGCTGCTAAAAGTAGGTCTGAGCCTCCACCAAACTCCTGAGGATATTTTGTAACTATTCTTGTTTCTCTTTGTATGTGTGAATGGGTGTTTGTGCCATTGCACACTAACATATTTCCTCGAGGCATGACCTGCTTTGTGACTTGGTGAATGTCAAACAAACTGCCTGTGACGATCTCAGAATAGATTTGGAGTTTTTCGGTTGTTGTTGCCCACGGCCTCCCGGTCTCCCCAGGCTACAGCACCATCTGATTCCGATCGCTATCAAATGGTAAGGAGCAGCAGATCAATTGGCCATTCATCTGCCATCAGAGAACTGTCTAGCTAATTGTGTTCTTTTATCCTCAAGGGCTGTAATTATGCCCATTTATTAGCAATCATATTAGCAATATATATTTCCTCTACAAAGTAGAGATATTTTTGTATAGTAATTCAGTAGTAGTAGTAGTAGTAGTAGTAGCAAGAATAGCATAGCATATCATTACAATTCTGTTTGGATTCTCTATATGCCACATAGTACTGCAAATGATTCTACACTGCATTGATCTTCATCCTCTGTGGAGTGAACCAGATTGACTCTCCAGACTTTCTCTGTATTTATCTGTCTGGCCTCTTTCTGTTCTTTTCTCTCTGCGTCACAAGAATAATCTGTCAAGCCAGTCTTAGAGATCTCTGCCCCAAAGACACGCCACACTTCCCACCTTTCCTGCCTGCAGAAGTCAGCACTGAAAAGTAAATCACCAACAGCAACTCAGGCCAGATTTGAGCTCCATCACTGTGACGATAAATAGCAAAGAGAGGATGTGTTTTCTTATCTCTGGAAGGCCCTCACTCTGTGTTCCCCTTGACAGCAGGAAATGTTGCGTCACAGTTTACACTTACCTCAAGGAACTCTCTCAGCTCCTGGCAACAGTAGTCTTTGTGTGTGTGTGTGTGTGTGTGTGTGTGTGTGTGTGCGTGTGTGTGCGTGTGTGTGTCTGTGCGCACACGCTTTTTTGTGCTCAAATTGCTTGCGGTAGACCATTAACCCTCACCGCCATCCTCAGTGAAAATGCAGGCAGAGTAAACTTGACGTTTATAGGTCCTCGGCAGTTCTCTCTGGCAAGAGAACTCGATGTGCCTTCATCCTTCATACATGATCTTTCCTGAGAAATGCTCTCGGACAGTTGGTGAGCATGCCGGGCTGTACAAAGGCCATGTCTCTGTGATTTAATGTCCCCAGTAAGTGGCCACTGGGGCTATTCTCGGAAAATCTGGCGAGAGAGAGAAGACAGATCTACCTTGATTGAGGTGTGATGATCGGGGTGGAAATGGTTTCTATTGAATGCATCAATTCCTTCCAAGAATGTGTATTGGTCTCTATAATTGCCAACCCGATTGCCAATTTTTACCTTCCGACTTTTATTTGTACTGTGAAGTCGGAAATATTTCTGCCCTTTGCACTCTGCAAGAAATTGATTCGTCAACCATATACTGAAGCCCGCTCCTAGATTAAGATATCTTCCTCATCTGTGCACACTCACACACACTCACACACACACAAAGTGACAATAAAAAGTGCACCTGCCCTAGCCCTTCATCAACACCTGAGACCTGAGCTGAATCCAAGCGTGGCTCTGAGCGGGCAGCGCCGGCCGCCGCACATGTAACAGGCACCTGGGCTATTTAAGGCGGCCTTGTGCCTGCTCCCTGGGTGCCCGCCACCGCTCGCCCGCTCGCTCTCTCTCTCCGCCGCGGCCTCAGGTCTGCAGGCGCTCACCGGGGGGACGCGGGGACGGCGAGACGAGATGACATAATCCACAGTGCCCATGGCAACCCCGGAGGGGGTCCAGGATTTGCCGCGGCCGGCTGAGCGGATGAGAAGTGACAGCGCTGACCCCGGCGGGTTACTGTGGGCTACCCACGCGGGGCTGGTGTACGGAGAGGCCCATCGAGCTGTCGTTTTCTCACCCCGCCCGTTCCCCAGTGTTCCCACCACACTGCAGGTGTGAAAGGCAGCCGACACTTTGGTAGACTGCACATCCAAACGGCTCGTTCCTTTTGCGTCGTTGGGAATATTGGGAATTCAATGTTGACAAATGTGTGAAATAGAAAATGTTTATTTAAAAAGTGAACGCTACTATGAAAGACCAAAGTAGAAAAAAAAAACAAAGTGTGATACACACATCATGTCTTTATCTGACTACTTAACCGCAGCTGAATATTTCGAAGACCAAACAGATGGTTGTGGATTTCTGGAGCCCCTGTCTGCAACCGGTTAGTGGGTTGGTTGATGTGGAGGTTGTCAGGTACTTGTAGCTGCAGCTGGACGATAGACTGGGATCATTAAACACTGATATTCTCAACATGGAAGGGGCAGAGACGGCTGTGTTTCCTGAGGAGGCTGCGCCGCGGCACTCAATAACTCCTGCTGATGTTACTCCAGTTGGCCAGCATTCCTATTGTGGTGGGCTGGGGAGATGACATTTGACTGGACAGGCTGATGACGACAGCTGGCTCTGTGGTTGGCACTGAGTTGGATGCTGGCAGAGACAAGGACCTTAAATAAACTATACATCATGGACTATGGCCGTCACTATCGGCACAACAGAACCACTGCGCTGAGGAGTATGTTCAGTGGCAGCCTGCTAGCACAGTGTCAGTTCCTGATTCTGAGGAAAACTTTTTGTCCCTCAGTGACTTTGTTTTTGAGTGGTTTTAGGCAGTGTAAACAAACTTCCCACCAAAACACCACGCCAACGTTAAGTATCCATCACAAATGGATTAAATTGTGTGATTGAGGCGCCTCCCGTTGGGGATCTTTGCCCAGATGGCACTCCAGAGAGCCGTGGAGATGGTGTCAGTCTAAGTCTGCGACAGGTGTGGGTGGCACAGACTGTGACCCACAGCATCCCTACCCCACAAACTGATTCGCTTTCCCTCTGGATGCACCCTAGGCTAGCGTTGAGATCACCAGCTTTCCCCTAATCCTGAAGAGTACTATGTTGACAGAGAGAAAGACTCACAGACTTTTACTTTAGAGTTGATGATAGATTTGGATTTGGGATGCCATATTGTGTTCAGGTAGAAGAGAATTAGTCTGATGAGTTAACTGACCCTAACTAGCCATTACTGCCTGTACTTCTTGTGCCTACTCTAGGCCAGTGTATGGGTTCAGGTCTTAAGTTTGTTGAAGCACCTTCACTGTGTTTATTGCTGATGATGCTATCGTGTCCATAAACAGAAAGGAGTGTTATTTTGAAAGAATGTATTAAATAGCACCAGGTTGTTGACTGTCACAGTGTGAAATAATTCCAGACTGTGTGAAGAAATAGCCCTCAATTTTCTTGCATGCGCCAAGAAACAATTTATAAGTGTTGAAGTGCCCATATGCTCACTCCCCATTTGTACTTAGTTATTCTTCATCAGGAAGAGAATTCTTATTTATCGTGTGTCTTATGTGGTTAAAAAAAATCCTCACAGACCAAAACAGTGCTTAAAATGTTTTCTCACATTGCCTTTTGATTTGAACAAGGTGAAACAAAAAAAAATCTAATTTCCCTGAGCTTTTATATTTAGGCCTACCACACAATGGCTATGCAATTCATTTCTGAAAAAGACAGCAGGAGAACTCTTCGTCATCAGCCAGGAGCAAATCAGTCTTCTCCTCCCCCTGAGCCCAAATGCAGCGCAGGGCCACAGGTGGCTGTCTTTACGATGTTCCCTAAACACAGCATTTCCCCCTGAGAGGTTTCCTAAATAATTAAAAACTCATCAACCCCCCCTCCCCCTCCCCCTTCCCCCGCCGCCCCAAAAAAAGACACAAAGAAATAAAAATACACGCGCCTGACTCATCACGCAGGCGGCCTCGCAATCTGCCCTAGACGCCGTCCTTGCCCCCAACCTCGTTTTCAAAGAACTGATTTTTATTCTCCTCACATCAGGGAGCAGAGGAATGCGTTCCCTCTCAGTGCCCTGGGATGCGTCTTTTATTCAAAATTGAAATTGTGTTTTTTTGTTGTTGTTGTTGCAGTTGTTTATTTAAACAAACACGGGCAGAGAGCAGCCTATTCTACTTAATGTCTTTAATGAATGGCAGTCCTTAAGGAATGTCACAGAATTGATAGTGGGAAGATCAGACGAGTGAAGCAGCCATTGGCTTTGGAAAATAATTAGGAATCTATTGCAGGTCATCTCTCTGAATACCGTCCTCGACTGTTTATTTGTTTATGAGCAGCATTTGTTTTAGAAACAGTGCTATGCCTCATTATTTGGAAAGCTTCCCATTTTTGCTGCCAGCTCACAATTGTGTCAGACCAAAGACGTGTGCATTTGCGACCAAAGCTGAATTCATCTCAGGTAACACGGCTCATTTCAAAGCAGCCATTCAACACATTTATTCCTCTACAATTTGTCCAGCTCTATAGCCATAGGATTCTCTGTCTAAAGCATCTGTTGCAGCTTTGTCTGACCCCTGGGGCTCAGTCATTCTTGTTCACTCTGTATATTATTTGTTGAGTTCCTAAGCAAGCTTACTGGAGCATATAGCATTTTTTTTATTTCACTCTTTCATTCTTTGACAAATTGTTACCTGTAGCTGTGTGTGTGTGTGTGTGTGTGTGTGTGTGTGTGTGTGTGTGTGTGTGTGTGTGTGTGTGTGTGTGTGTGTGTGTGTGTGTGTGTGTGTGTGTGTGTGTGTGTGTGTGTGTGTGTGTGTGTGTGTGTGTGAAAGAGACTAGGTTGTGAGGGATGCAAGGTGTGCTGGCTCGTCAAGGTTGCTGAAAATTGAATATGTGTTGAGGTTGGATTGCTTGGATTGCTTCTGTCCAAAGTCATCTCTCCCAGGATTGAATAAAACCTCCCCAAGACCTTTAGGGGAGAAAGTTAGTCTGGAACACGTCCAAACCATTTACTTTCCTGTTGAACAATACATAAAATCTTGGAGCAACCACAATTTGCACAATTGTACTTAATAGCTTTGTGTGATTACCTCTATAAGATAATATATACAATAATATTACATGATAAATACAATGAGTCAGAACATTTTTTTTTGTTCACTTTTTGTTTTATTTCGGCTAAATTTGAATGCCCCCCCCCCCCCCCATATGCCGAAGGAGGAACAAATGTCATTGAGGTCATCGGGTTTGTATTTGTTTATTTTTTTCAAGTGCATTTCCTCAATTCCATGAACCTGGCAACCAGTGCATGCATTTATGCAGGCGGTCTACAGATAGAATAATGATACGATCACTTCCTTTAATGAGCACTTTGCTTGGCATGGCATGCATATCTCATCAGGTGGATGCCACTGAGGACATACTTGCTAAGGTACAACCAGGGGCAGTGAAGGAGGCTGCAATTATCCGCGGCTGTTAGGCTGTAGTGTCCTCCACCATGCAGATAATAGGCACGGCCGCCACAGTGCGTCTGTGTGCCGGGGGAACATCAATCGGAGTGCCGCTCTCACCCCAGCTTGCTGAGGGGGTGAACACCTGTGTTACAAGCAGGTAAGAGCTTTGATGATCACACACACATAGGACCGAGAGGTTAGAACACCCTGCTCCATGGACAGTGAAGAGAGTTATCATGAGAAAATCAGTTGTGTGAGCATCTTATTCTATTTTTGCATGCTAACATGAAGAAGTATAATTGAGCAAAATATTCAAAGGTTGTTTAAGGCAGCTTTTCTCCCTGCTAGCTGATGCATTGTTCTTTTCAGTCGGTAATAAAAATCCATCCATTATGGTGAACAACAAAATGCTTCTTGGAAAGGCAAATTGAATAAAGATTGTTGTCAAAGGTCTAGCAAATTAACACAAATAGTCTGCCAGATGCATGGGCTTTGGTTCCATATCGATCTTGGTTTAATCCCTCAACTATCTGCTCTTTCTGTCTGCCTGCTGCTAAGAATGCCTGCATCAATGTTCATTTGAAAAGAAATAAAAGCTTCTAAAAGCCTCCATTAAATATTGACATGAGGAGAGGCTTCCACAGTGAACCACAGCCTGACCATAGATTCAAACAATCAGTTTCATTGGTTGCTCCTCATACAACGATCAGCCAAGCATAATTGCATGGCATTATATGCTCTCTCTCATTCTCTCCCTCTATCGTCTCTCTTTCTCAGTTTCTCTTTAACTCTTTTTTTTCCTCCATCATCTAGCACTTTGCTTGTCACGGTGCAGCACTGGCATCATGTGACTGCCCATGTGTCAGATCATGTATCTCATCTGGACTGCTGCAGGAGGAATATGCTTTGCTTCCTTCCTATCTCCTCAACCATAGCCAATATGAGCCAACATATGCCGTATTCCTTTGAAACATTTCAGGGTTCTTGGGTTCTCCTGAATCCTTTTCAAGAAGAGACCGTCAATATTGGTTTGCAGGAACAGAGTGGATGGATTTTTTTTCCTTTACTGATTATTAAAGACAAGGAAATCTCTGGTATCACATCACACCTTTTCACAAGCCAGTAAAGAAATATTTCTTTCAATCTGTGATATTCAATTTGTATTTCCCAGAATGCACTGTCGGCAATGTCTTCTTCTAATCATTCTCATACCTGTACATTATAGACTACATCAGGGGTCTACAACAGGTAGCTCATGAGCTACCATTAGCTCCCCACCTGTTCCTAAGTAGCTCTCCAAAAGGTTTGAGGATGATGCTCTTAAATCTGATAACCTAGCACTTGAAGTGCTATGTGGAGATCAGCTATGTGAATACACGGCATGCTACTACTAACATAAAAGCTCTCAACCATTGTCCACTTGATCAAAGTAGAACGTATCTCTTGGGAAAAAAATTTTGGCGACCCATGGGTTGCATGGATTGAAAACAGCATGTTATGTGTTCCTTTAACATAAACATGATGGTGCAACTGAACACCACGTTAGGAGCATTGTAGCCTCCTCCAACTTGCACGAATTCTTGTCTACATGCATGCATTATACAGTCTGGGAATTAGTGTTGGAGAAGAATGTCTATTCTGTTTGAAAGTTTTACAGTTCTTTGAAGTCAACCTCATTTTGGGCCCAGAACATTATTTAGAAATGAATTCTGTTTTTTATTCATTTTTGGGAAATAAACCCATCTTTTTTATTGAACCCTTCTACCTGTGTCCCTGTGTCTTCTGCACAATCCCTCACAATAAACACTTTAGTTATAATATAATTTAGTTACATGAGAATGTTGAAATTGCAGGCAATATCGTCTCCAATATCACCGTCACGGCTGGTGCCCAGTCACTGCTACTTCAGCTTTGACTTTAATTATTCATGCTTTTTCTCGGGGTAACGGGAGGCCTTGAATCTCGCGAATCATCAAAACACAATTACCGTATAAATCAGCAAGTTCCCAGCCCCCCCGACCAGCCTTACATAAGGAGGGAGTGAGAGGTTATGGCCAGACAGAGTCAGTGAGATGGGTTTGAGGGAGAAATGTGTTTTAATGGCGAGTCTGTCGCAACTGTGACTGCTGAGCTTAAGACTTTCAGCTGTGCCGCTCCGAGAGACATCCAGAGCTGTCTGCTGGTGTTAGTGTCGGTGGCTGCGCCGCGTCAGAGAGAGCAATGATTTTCAGAGGTGTTTATTTTTAAAAATCTGAGGTCATCATCTGATCAATAATGCAATACAAGTTTACACAGTTAAGAGTATTGACCATGACAGACAGAGATAAAACAACAGAACAAAATCCTATTTACTTTTTAAAAGAAAGTTTTCATCACAGTTAGCATGGTCTGGAAATGTTTACATGTTTGCAGTTGTGAACAGAGGTCTCCTGAATAAAAGACCGAAAGAAATTCATTGATACCTAATCTACATACGACCTGTTCATTTTTTGCATGTCAACATGTTGCCCATCATTGAACACATAAAGAAATCTACACATTTGACAGACAACAGTAAATGCAACAGAATGAGTCAAAAGGATAGGTAGGAATGGCGGAACATATTTGGTATTGTGAACAGGTTGGTTTTCTCTTGAAGGCTTACATACAGTACTGTATGCATGAAGATTTGAACAATAAGGCAATTATCTTAGCTTGTCTCTGTTGCAATGTCATTCTGAACCATGATTACTGCAAGTGAGTCTGTACGAAAAGTTGAAAAATCCATTTAGTGCATTCAATTATGTTTATGTTGATAACAAAATCACATCACTGTTAGAGTGACAATCATAGCAAAAATAATACTATAAAAATACACAGTAGTTGTGTAAAAATGCAACATTAAATGAACATGATCATGATTCTGGAAAGGAAAAGAAGCCATTTTCATATCAATGTAAAGTGCACAGCAAAATATCGCTCTTGATTGTCCCTGTAATATCTGAAGCAAAGGTGAAGTCCGTCATAGTTGTGCCTCAAATGTCAAGAGAAAACTGTCAACACAAAAACTGTGCAACCAATCCATAGTTTTCCAAATGGTCCCTGAAGTTGAGATAGTATTCAAAGCCCTACTGAGTTAAGAATGATTATCCATCCTCCATGTGATCAGAGGAAGGGCACCTGGTGTGTGTGTGTGTGTGTGTGTGGGTGTGTGTGTGTGTGTGTGTATGGTCTTGTTTAGGGGGAAAAGTGGAGGGAAGGGGTTTGTCTCTGGTCGAGTAGTTTCAGTTTTTTTCCCCCATGGGGATCGAGCGGTCCCTCTGAAAGAGCAGTGTCACTCCCTTACGGAAGCGCTGGTCCCTGACGCTGTAGATGACCACGTTGCAGCAGCTGTTGCCGGCCAGAATCCAGAACGCGAAGAAGGAGAAGTTGCACCAGACGTAGCCCACCACGTTGCCCAGCACGAACACGGCGATGGGCGAGAAGGACGCGGTGAAGGCGAACGTCAGGATGCCGATGGTCTTGGCCGCCTTGATGTCGGAGAAGGACGGCCGGTGCTGACACCAGCCCCCGCTTCCTCCACCTCCTCCACCACCTCCACCACCTCCTCCACCTCCGCCGCTCTCCCCGCCCAGGCTGCCCTCCGCCAGCAGCTTGCGCTTGCGCGAGTAGCGGCGGATGCTGGTGAAGGAGATGATGTTGACGGCCAGCGTGCCCCCGAGCAGCGTGAAGTCGAAGGCGGGGAAGAGGAGCATGACGTGGGCGTCGCGCGGCGGTCCCGCCGTCCCAGAGACGTCCCAGAGCGGCGCGTAGTTGCACATGCGGCTGCACGCGTTGTACTCCAGCGTGAAGCTGCGGCTCAGCGCCAGCGGCGCCACCGCCAGCAGGAAGCTGCCGCTCCACGACAGCAGGATGAGCAGGAGCGCGCGCCGCCGCGTCACCAGCGTGTCCTTGTGCAGCGGCCGCAGGATGGCGATGCTGCGCTCCACCGTCATCAGGAAGATGGTGCTGATGGACACGAAGGTGCAGCCGGCGAACACCGGCCCGATCAGCATGCACGGCTGCCACGGCGCCGACAGGTTGGTGTGCGCGGGCGGCGCCAGGTCCGCGGGCGCCCTGGCGGACTGGTACCACACGGGGGGCGCGCTGGTCACCATGAGCGAGATCTCGGTGTAGACGGAAAATGGCACGACCAAAACGCCGACCAACATGTCAGCAATGGCGAGAGACACTGTTGGGAGAAAAGAGAGGGTAGGGCATGTGTTGGATAGGAGCTTATCAAGGCCAAGCTTACCATCACTTTTCTGCTTTACAAGTTTAGTAGGCTGAGTGATACCTTGGGGATCCAGTGATTCTATTCAGTAGATCAACAATGAGGGCGAAATGATGGGTCATGTATTGATTTAGTCCTATTACTAAGGAGGTTCCATACAATCCTTCAAGTTACATACAACCCCATCAGGCCTATTATGTCTCTGGTGGCATTGATGGCACTCTGAAGGATGGAGGTAGGCTATGGCATTCAATCTGCTCAGCAAAGGCCAGCAATGCCATCTTACTTTGCAACATTCTTGCACTTGATTAAAACTTTGAGGAAAAGACTGCTGTGGTTCACACACTGAAAAATGTAGCAAGCGAACCACACTAGCTCTTTTGGTTATAATGCACCTGCCACCTGGACTAAAAAATTACCTTTCTAACCACTTCACTAAAACTTGGTAAAAAACTTGACAAACACTTTACAACTTGGCAAATACTGGCAAATTAATAAATTCATTGTTTATTTCACAGATACAGCATTGATATGGGAAAGTCAAAGAGGCAGAATTTGACACATGCTCTCCTGAGAGACCTTATGCGTCCAGTCTGGACACTCTTACCTTTGAGGTAGCCCTGTGGAGTGCGTGACTGGCGGGTCTGCATGAACACGGTGAGCGTGACCACGTTGCCCACGACGATGGCGAACGCCAGGCTCACCATGAACACCACGGCCAGCGTCCGGTTGAGCAGGCCGCAGCAGCAGAGCGTGCAGAGCGGCGCCTGGGACTGCCCGTCCCGCTGGTCAGGTGGCACGGGCACGGGAGCCGTCAGGTTGATGCTGTCTGTGGAGCCCATCAGTGCCTCCGTGCCCCAGGGCATGCTCAGGTTGGCCAGGAGGGCCGTCATGATCCCCCCCACACACACTCACTCACACACACTGCTGACTGGAGGAAAACTTGTGGGGTGTGTGTGTGCTTGGGTTGGAGGATGGATTGGAATCTAAGTATGTCTCCTCCGTATCATCTTGTGAAGAGCTAAATGATGTCCCTGTAAAGTTGACAGAAAAGGAGAGAGAAAGAGAGAGAAAAAATATGCAAAACGTAAATATGACCATATTAAACGTTAAATATGATTAAGAAGAAAAAAAAAAACAATACAAAGCAAATGACAGTTTCAATCCAACCAGGAAAGACTATTGTGGCTTAACTGTGGTTTTCTGTGAATGCCTGCTTGTGTGTGGACTGGAGACATTTCAAATTGAATCCCCCTCAGTACAACAAAAGCGTTGCATCAGCTCGGGGGAGAATGGGCAATCAGAGGTAATGGCTGCAGGATGGGGGTGATGTAAGAATTACAGGCTTTGACAGGCATATGAAATGTCCCTGTTTCCAACATTCTCTTTGAGCACGTTCACCAATCGAGAATTAACAAGGCCTGTCTGATGTGTCTACAATTGAAGTTTTTAGAACTTAATAATATGGAGTTAATCTTTTGATGCACAAAAATAATAACATATTATTTATGAAAACAATATAGAATCATATGATGGTCATTTGACTCTAGACATTGTTGGTGTTTTTGTCGAAAGAACTCTTGGACCTTATTCATTCTCGGTTGGCTAGCCACTCTCTTAACGTCTCTCTAGCTTGCATTCGGAGTGATGCCAATGTCCCAAATTCTCACGATCAAGGTCCTGTACTTAACTTTTCCTTCAGCTGACAAACTGGTGCGTCCACCTCTCAGTCTCCTTGAGCAATCACTCAACTGGAATGCGAGGACAAACCCGAGGAGGCAGACATCGAGAAAAATAAGGGCGACTGGCAGGAACGCCAACAGACCTGAACAACCAAAGCTCTGGATTTAGCCGTTATGACTGCCATGACACATTTGGGGATGTTTGGGAGAAGGAAGAGGGAACAGGAACTGCACCCAAAAACAAAGGCTTTAAAGGGGGATTAAAATATCAGAAAATTGGGATACTAGGAGGAAGTGGCCCAGGGGGAGAAGAGACAGGAGGCCAAAAGCCTGCAGTTATTTATCTACTTTGGATTTGTGTACTGGTACACAAGGATTGGATTACATTAGAAATAGATCAAGCAGTTACAGCTTGGACACATTTTAATCTGAAGCCTCCAGATGTGTTGCTCAACAGCAAGGCCTGACAGTTTATATAAGCAAAAGAAAAATAATTAACAAAACCAATTTAAATCTGTCAGTGTCATCCAATGGTTGCTAAATGATGTTTCATACTCGTTGTAAGGTGGTTGTGTGAACCAGGCCTAATTGATATTTGATGAGAGAGGTGACTGTGAGAGAGAGAGAGAAGGAGCAGTGAAACGTGTGATGCCTCAGTCATTAAGTCCCGGCTGTCACCTCAACTGTTATCTCTCCTGGTGACCCACCTTAACAAGTGAGCATCAATGCACCTGCTAGGCTCAAGCACAGCACAGCCACAGCCACACACACACACACACACACACACACACACACACACACACACACACATACACACACAAGGGGCCCTGGGGACTGCAGTGCATGTTTAGTTTGGCCTGCATCTAGCCACCGAACACACACACATACACACCCACACAAGCACACTGTGACATATGGGATGTTTCTTTTTCCAAAGAGCACCCTGTGGAACAATGATACACACACACACACACACACACACACACACACACTAATTCACTAACTCCACTAATTAGACTTGAAAAAAGAAAAAAAGCCATGCGGATGCATCCTCCTCCTCATCATCATGCAGCTTTGCATACAGATTGGGAATCATGGCTGAATAAGATATGGGTTATCAGTGGCCACGTTTACATGATGTTTTTAATTCTGAATTAGTTTATTCAGAATTAAATAGATCGGAATTAAAATATTCTCCTTCGAGTTTACATGGAAATATTAATTCCGAATTGGCGTTTACATGGAACATACGTTAATTACGCTTTATTGTATTCTGCTGAACGTCTGGGGGTCGGGAAGGGTTCCGATTGGACAGGCGGCGCATGAACGTAGCCTAATAAGGTCTACCGGAAGAAAACAAACTTTAGCTGGCTAGCAACTTTTTTGTCATCTCGGGTTAACGTTACAGCATGAACAATAACATAATGAAAACGGGTTTCACAGTAACTCTGATAATAGGCCTACTATTTAGCCAGCAGCTCGAGAATATTGTCAAGCTTCACGTTTGCTAGCTGAGGAGGAGAAGACTGTCGGAGAAGGGGGGAAGAAGATGGAGCCTAATTAACCATGAAACGAGCATGCGCTTCTTCTTCCTCCTTGTACGAGCATGCGCCAAACAAACGGAATAAACTTTTAATCGGAATAAAGGTTTACATGATCAAGGAGGGGAGTTAATTCCGCTTTAACATCGGAATAAACCAACCACTTAAATCGGAATTAAGTTTAATTCGGAATAATCATTTTCAAGCGGAATAAGCGTTTACATGGTCTCTTTTAAAGCGGAATTAACTTTTATTCCGATTTAACTTGGTTTTATTCGGAATTAAAGCTCTCATGTAAACGCAGCAACTGAGCGAGGCCGTGTGCAGAAGCAGACACTACCGAATTAATTATCATGTTTTTTGCATGCACTGTCAATTAGTGGTCCCAGTTGCTTGAAAGGCAATACAAAAAAAAAAAAAAAAAACAGTAGGAAAACCCAAGCCCACATTTGGAGCTTTTAATTGCTAGTAGGGGAGAGCAGGGTCAATTGAAACACTTTTCAGTTTAACGTCTTTTTCAAAACAGGTAAAAGGGATACAAATAATTTTGTCATATGATCAACAACTCACATGTGCCCTCTCTTAGTTACCAGTGTAATTTCATATACACCTTGAGTGATCGCGTTGTTTTTTAACTTTGAACGTAAGTTGTCATTTGTTTCAATTGACCCGCCCAGTCGGGTCAATTGAAACACATGTGCGGGACGAATGAAACAGCATATTGTAAACAGAAACCATTCACTTCACTCTAGTTTTTATGAAACATACCTAACAACATACTTCTGTACTTGTCATGGCTAAAATTTCACCTGATTCTTCAAAATATAAGTAGGTCAAAAAAATTATTTTTCCATGTGCGTCAATGTCGAGATACACGTTTCGATTAAACTCACATTTCTTCATTTTATACCATGCTGATGACTACATTTCCATCTAATTTACTTATTTCCTGTTGTAAGCCTTGTTGAAGGATTCACAATTGATCTTCCTCTTTTATTTTGAAACATTTTTTTTTTTTTTGCATTGATATTGTGGGACGATTGAAACAACTGTTTCAATCGTCCCGACAGTGCTAACTAACACTTAAACATATTTTGCTTCTAAACCTCAAAATGCTGACATTTAACACTTTCAGACATGTTTCAGTAATGATTCATCTCTCGTATGGTCATGTGATCATTGCATGAAACAATAAACACGAGTTGTGATCACAAAAAAATTACCGCACATAAGATTTTACTTGCCGGTGTCAAAAACAGGTTTGCGGGGATAGCGTTTGAATTCGATGACGTCATGGCACGAGATTTCCCGTGGTTGGCAAGTCTTGTGTGTTGAACAAACTGACGACATATGACATTTCAGATGTGCATGGTTTTCGAGGAAATCGCTGTGTTACTTTCGTCCCGTGTTTCAATTGACCCGGCTCTCCCCCAAAGAAGTAAAAAGACTCAAGAGTGCATCTCGCTTATGCTTTAATTAATATTAATTATAATGTATTTATTTATCTATTTATTCATGCTTGCATGTCTTGGTGGTGATAGAATAATTTCAAGAAGCCAGATGCTTCCTCCCGACTTCTGATGCATGCACTGTACTGTGCTTGGACACATGTTTTAACTCCACCAGTTTACCTGCTGGATCCTCCCAAATAAAAGCAGTCGATAGCAACTGAAATTCAGTCAAATTAATTCTGAGATGATGATCTAAGAATCTTCCCTGTCACAAATGGAAGCTGGTCGCCAGGCAGCCTGAAATAGCCCAAGCCTGCTACAAGCAACAAGAAGCAGGGCAGCACGCTCGAACCACACATGAACCGAGAGAGGACCTCATGAACGCTTCACTCATTTCACTCACTAGTGGGGCCACACGAGCTACAGGCTTCCTCCCTGGTGGACACAAGAGAGAAAGTGAGAGAGAGAGAGAGAGAGAGAGAGAGAAAGCGAGAGAGAGAGAGAGAGAGAGAGAGAGAGAGGGTGAGGGGGGGGGGGGGGCGGGGGGAGTGAGCCGAGGGCTAGGTCAAGACTCTGGAGTTGGGCTGTTTGCAGTAGCGAATGGTCATCTGGAATAATGGACATGCCACACAGCACAGGGTCCCCCTCAGCCTGGGGTGACTGCGCTAACATGGCCTGCACGTGCTCTCTTTATCCCTGCTCTCTCTCTCTCTAACTCTTTCACTCTGTCTCCCGCTCTCCCTCTATTTCTCCCTTCCTGCACAAAAGCAGCCCCCCCCCCCCCTTTTTAATGATTTATTTGTGAAATTTTCAATATACAAATATGAAAGGTCCTCTCAAATATGGAGGGAAGGAAATACAGGAATTCATTTTCAGTGAGGCACTACTAATATAAAATGTACCCACCCCACCTACCCCTTTTAAAGAAAAGACAAGAAAAAGAAAATAAATAAAAGGAATAATAATAATAATAATAATAATAATAAAAAGGAACACACAAGGGACATACAAGAAAACCTAAATAAGACAGACAAAACAACAACTACAGTACAACAACAAATGTATTCAAATCAAAGAGCTGCTGTGCTACATGCTACTTATACTGGGAAAGCAGACTTAGGCAAGGTGCTGCAGGACGCCTGCGGCGGGAGTATTTGATTTTTTCCAGCATCATAAAATAGATAGCATCCCTTATCCAGGGAGCGCAGGGGTTCTTCCAGTGCAGTAATATTATACATCTTGCTAACAATGTGAGAAAGGCCACAAGCTCCCAAAAGTGGGACGGTAGCGAGTGACCAGTGGGTAGGACATCAAACAGGGCAACTAATGGAGAGCAGCGGATCAAAAGCAGCTTTTTTGACAACAA